>NC_025688.1:4193286-4216755 GCF_000633955.1 Camelina sativa | reverse complement strand
AAAAAAAAAAAAAAAAAAGGTCATGTGTTGACTCTGTGTTCTAACCCCACCTGTAAAAATACAAAATAAAAAATGATTTTCAAAGGAAAAGATATATATTTGTTATAGTTTTATGAAAAAATCTACTACACATAAAATTTTTGGTGGTATAGTTTTATTATATTATTTTTGGTATATTTTCTGTATTAACAAAATTAGTTACTAGATATACCACAAATTTTGTTTGTCATATAATTTTTATTTTTTTGGGGTATATAATTTTTTTTTATATTTTTATCATATAACTTTTTGTTGTTATTTTTTTTGTAAATTATACAAATTATTCATCTTTTTATTTATTATCAAAAATACATAAAAACAAAAAAAAATTATTTTTAGGAAAAAGAAAAAAAAAATTTGAATATTTTTTCTGGTCAACGCCAGTCAATACTGGTCAATGCCGGTTAACACTAGTCAACGTTGGTCAATACTGGTCAACGTTGGATTCTGGCCAACTAAACACCAAAGATGAATATTTATGGTGTTGTCCACATAACTTATGTTTGTTTATGAATGTCATTATGTGATGACAATAGTTTACGTAGGTAATAAAAAATTTATATTGTTTGTATGTGATATATACTTCAAATATCTGTTAATTATTTTTCCTATATTTAATATTTAATGTAGCTGCCAGTCATTTTCGAAAGACCATGGTCATTGCCGCGTGGATGGATCGTTGCCATTAACATTCTAGAATTTAATATTTTGTTGATTTATTCCCGATATAATAAAATATCATTTTACATGGTTTGAACTTTTCTTCGTGTAGTTGCAATCAAACACAGACAGTCCGTGACAGACTACACAGTCGTTTATTTTGTTTCTGTTCCAGCTGCCAAAAAAAAAATGGTTTTGCTCATTGTGTTCACATACTTTGATCAAACTTTTGATCTGAATGACAAAAAACTGAGGTTAATTAGCTTTGAGACTTATGTAAAATATAACTTAGACTTGCTCTCCTCCGCACTGTCGAGGAGGAAATACAACGATATAGGCTGGTGAGAGAGAGCCCGCAGAACGTGACATCTCCCTGTGGAAAAGTAACGAGAGTGTTTATAATTATTTTCTGCGGATATCCTATGGAGTCCAGAGAGCATCTATTTTTTCAATGTCTCTATTCTTCGCAGGTCTGAGAGGCTTTAATGAAGAGGTTCCTCTATGAAAAGTTCACAAACTGCTGGCAAGAAGTCATATCACTCCTAGCAGGGACTGTCTTGGACAAGAAAAGGAGATTAATTTAGGGATATGTTTTTCAGAATACGATCCATTCCTTATGGAGAGAGCGGAATGAACAGCAACATGGTGAGACACCCTCCCCGGCTTTGAAGCTTAAAACTCATTGACAAGAATATCCGTAATCGTTTAAGCACAATTACGAATGATGGTGGCTCTAGCATCCAACTTTGGTTTGAAGCAAGATTCTACTAATATGTAACACTTTCTTTTGCTTTGATATGATTTGAAAAGAGTCTCTATCCAAGCTTTGTAAAATATTTGTATTTTTCTTTTGAATATAATTTAACATTAGATTCAAAAAAAAAAATATAACTTATATATATAAGGATTATGAAGCAAATGATATATATATAAACTGAGAAAGTAATTAGAGAGAAGCAAATGATGTATATGTTTGCACTATGAAGGATTATAATGAACAAGTTTGGCTCTGATTGTCTTAAAGATGTCTTTGATTAGTTGAAGCAAATTTGGTCGAGATTCTAAGCTACGCAATTGCATGCTTCCTTGTTTCCAGACCTAGTATGGAGCGGGTTGCATAAGAGCTTGAGGTTTCCTAATTCCTGAGAGATTGGGTGAGACTGTGATGGTAGGGATCCAACTCACGATGTCTCTTAAGTCTTAAGGTGTCAGGAGTAGTCAATTGACCCCAACTCTCTCTCTCTCTCTATATATATATATATATAGATCTAATTGTCAAAGCAAAAGTATGTAATATATACACTACAGTGGTTTAGAAAGTGATGAGCCATATCATGTATTTTGCATAACTTTTTTTTTTTTCTAAACCATGAGAGTTCCGGACCTTTGGCTCATACTCTTTTATGGTATTCGAAACGAACTTTTAGTCCATTCCGATTTAATAAATGCTTTGTCCGTCCCAAAAGAGGATTGATGAACCCGATCGCCAAAAAAAAAAAAAAAAGAGGATTGAACCCAGGGAGTAAAAAACCAACTCTCGTGTACTACCACTAGGGCACCACTACAGTGGTTTAATCTTTTCGATTATGCAACGAAGACGTACCCACCTTTTTTGGAAAGCAACTAGAAGTTCTCAAGATATTTTAGCTCCATGTGACGAAGATGTGAATGCATTACAATTTACAAATCTTCTCCAACTCTTGAAGATGTATTTGTTTGAAATTAGGAACATTGGAAACCAAAAGTTAAGTTGTTATTAATAGGAAGATTGGAAACCAAAAGTTAAGTTGTTATTAATTACACAGATTGGATAAGTTGCAAACGACATTCACTTTGGTTGATGAACATTATGTAATAGGCTTATTTGCTAAAATACCCAAATACTCTTCTAACAAAAAAAATTATATAAAAAAAGGATCACAAAATATATACAACTGTCAAAAACAAAATCGTAAATAAGTGATATATTATTCAAATAATCTTAATAAATAGGTATAATATCTTTTGTCTAAAAAAAAATATAATATTATTTTCACATAATATATCACCAAGTTATTTAAATATAGACTAGATGGTAACCGCTAACAGAGCGAAAAAATATTTACATATATTTTGATTGCTAGTTTGAATAAAAAAATGTTTGTTGTATTTGATTTAATTTACATTATGTATGTGTCATACTTTGATGTAGACTCATAGTCGGTTCAGTAAACTCAACGTTCGACACTCATCAATTTTGGATCTAATATTATAATCTCTTGATTATAAATTCAATAAAATTCAAAAACAGAATCCCAGTAAATCTGTATTGATCTTTGATATGGTATTCTACTATATTAATTGGGAAGAACAAATGTGAAACTAATTTTAAAATATGTTAAAAATTACATTCAATTGCCATTAGAAAATTTTAATTAAGATTAATTAATTAATTAAATAAATATAATTAATTAAAAATAAAAAACGCCGACAGATCAAAAATAAAAAAAACTAGAAAAGTAAGAACAAATCTATTCAAATCAAAACTAATTTATATTTGAAAAAAATTAACAGCTAAGATTTTTAAAAAATACAGATAATTATTAGTTAAAAAAATTATTTTCTCTCTCTAATTAAATTATGGACGAAAATTACTAATTTTTTAAAAAAAAAACTATAAACCAATCAGAATGTTAAATACTAAGATTTTATATCCAAGACAAAAAAATTATTTTTAACTAGATTTCGAAGATTTTATTAAGATTTCCAATTATGATTCTCCTATCATCTTTCTTTTATTTTATTTGCAAATTGTTTGGAATTTTCAGATAATACTTATGATTAACAAATATGCAAAAAAAATTCTGTATATGTTGTGATTTGAATTTTTTAAAACAAGCATATATTACTCAATCTATGAAGAAAGAAATGTGTATTTTAATGTTCCACATTGACGGATTGGTAAAACTAAATTTATATAGTTGATAAATTAATAAATTTTATTTGCTCAAAATATAATATTAAAATGACTACTTCATATTTCACAATATATTGATGCAAATACAACAAACAAACAATATAAAACTGTAATATACATAAAAAATAAAATACTATAATATTCTATAATAATTAGTATTAAAAAGACATCTATAGATTTATAGAACAATTAAAAATAAATACTATTTCAAACAAAATAATTTTTCATAAGAAATATAACAATAAGTTTTATTATTATTTTATGATTCTTTTTAAAAATGTTGACCCGTGCTTAAAGCACGAGATATCTCCTAGTTAGTGGTTAAACTGGTTGTATTTAAAAAATTCATCTAAATGATTTTTAGTTGTATATACTACATTAAATAAAATTTATTATTCTTAGATTTTAATAATATTGTAAAACTAAACAATACTAGGTTTTCGTCTGGTATTATTTTCATTTAAGAACATTATATATTTCTTACTCCTTCTGTATCATAATAGATGATTTTTTTATGATTTTTTCATGTATCTCAAAGATTGATTTTATGTAAACTTTTATCAATTAATGCAAGAAATTGTAAATTTCAAGAATCATGAATTGAGAATTTAAAATTTTGGTGAATTACTATTGGTTAATAGTTATGAAAATATATTATTATAAATAAAGTATATGTATAGCTAAACATTACATATTTCCAACCTATTTCTATATTGAGAATTTACAATTTCTCACCTTTATTTCAACTCTAGAACAGAGATTGCTAGATTCATATTTTCTTCTATATATAGAGGAAAAATAGAGTTTCTCTATATAAAAGAAAATAATAAAATTTGTTATGAAACTAGAGAATTCGAATGTGTAAATCTCTTGTTATTATTCATAGAATCGGCATGGAGGTTACATATATATAGTAAGGGCAAAGTCTAAACCCAAACCGACTAGGACTTAGTACTATGGGCCTATGGGTCGTACAGATCATATTCACTAAAGGGGCCGGTTATGGAAGTCCACTCCAATTGGGGGTGCTGCCTCATTAAAACCTTACCAGGAAAACCCATTGGGACAAAACCATGGTGAAGGAAAAAGAGTACAGCACGCATTGCTCCCCCTGTTCTAAGCATCCCTAAAGTCCTTAAGCCTCCGCATTCCAATCTGGTGCATGAGCTTCTTGAATGTAGTAGTCGGCAATGCTTTGGTAAAGAGATCGGCTGAGTTGTCGCATGATTGAACTTGCACCACTTGAACTTCTCTGGCCTTTTGTAGTTCATGTGTGAAGAAGAACTTGGGTAGGATGTGCTTCGTCCGATCTCCCTTGATGTATCCTTCCTTGAGCTGTGAGATGCAGGCCATATTGTCTTCGTATATGACCGTTGCTTCCTTATCGTCGATCATGCCACAATCTGTCCTGATATGTTGAGTCATTGACCTAAACCAAACACACTCACGTCCGGCTTCATGAATTGATAGGATCTCCGCATGGTTAGACGAAGTGGCCACAATGCTTTGTTTCATAGAACGCCATGAGATCGCCGAACCACCGTGAGTAAAAACATGACCGGTTTGAGACTTTGAGTTGTGCGGATCCGATAAGTAACCTTCATCAGCAAAACCAACTAAACCTTCCTTGTTATAGTTAGTATAAAACAAACCAAAGTCTGTCGTCCCTTGTATGTAACGCAGAACATGTTTAACACCATTCCAGTGCCTTTTAGTCGGACAAGAACTAAATCTTGCTAGGAGGTTCACGGCAAAACATATGTCCGGTCTAGTGTGGCTAGCCAAGAACATTAACGCTCCTATAGCACTGAGGTATGGCACTTCAGGACCGAGAACTTCTTCATCGGCTTTCTTTGGACCCAATGGATCTTTATCCAAGTCAAGGCTCCTCACAACCATTGGGCTGGTCAATGGGTGAGCTTGGTCCATATTAAACCTCTTGAGTACCTTTTCTGTATATGCCATTTGATGCACAAGGATTCCATTATCAATGTACTCAAGCTGCAATCCCAAACAGAACTTAGTTTTACCTAGGTCTTTCATTTCAAACTCTTTCTTGAGATATTCTACTGTTTGGGTAATTTCACCAGAGGTTCTAAGGATGTTTAAATCATCCACATACACTGCTATTACCACAAACCCTTTTTTTGCAAACTTCTTTATAAAAATACATGGGCTAATGGGATCATTCTTATAGCCCTCTTTGGCTAGGTACTCACTTAGTCTATTGTACCACATTCGCCCACTTTGTTTCAGTCCATAAAGGAATTTGTTCAGCCTTATGCAGTATTGTTCTCGAGAACCACTCTTATCTTTAAGCTCAAAACCCTCTGGTAATCTCATATAAATCTCATTATCCAGTGGACCATATAAGTATGCAGTTACAACATCCATTAACCGCAAATCCAGTTTTTCTCTTATAGCCAGACTTATTAGATATCTAAAAGTCGTTTCATCCATCACAGGGGAGTATGTCTTCTCATAATCTATTCCTGGTCTTTCAGAGAATCCTTGTGCTACAAGCCGTGCCTTATATCTCACGATTTCATTACTCTCATTTCTCTTCCTTACAAAGACCCACTTATGTCCTACTGGTTTTATATTGAATGGTGTCCTTAAGATAGGACCAAACACATTCCTCTTCTTTAAAAAGTTTAACTCCACGTCAATGGCTTCTTTCCATTTTAGCCAATCTTTACTTTGAGTGCACTCTAATATAGACATGGGTTCATGCAAATACTTCATCAATGTCGACATTCTTACATTTCCATTGAATTCCAGACATGATATAATTGATTGAAATCTCATTATTATCAATACCTTCAGGAACTTGAGGTTCAGCTTCCTAAACCTCATTTGGTACCTTAGGATTTGCCGCGGCCATGTCTGTAATTTCCTTAACCTCGGTATGTTTTGCATCTTTCTTAGATTTCTGAGGGTTCTTATCTTTGGAACCTAATGGTCTACCTCGTTTTAAACGTGGCTTAGACTCTGTAGCAACTTGATTGTGTTCCTTTTGAACATCAATACGTACTGGTGCATTACAAGCTGGTATGTACGATTTTGTCACTCTCTTTGGGTCAACAAAGGAATCTGGCAATTGATTAGCTAGTTTCTGTAAATGAATAATCTTTTGAACCTCTGCATCACATGCTAGATTTCGAGGATCTTGCCAATTCAAGGATGTTTGATTCCATGATAATTCTTTAACCAGCTTGCTTGTCTCTCCAACCAACATAGGAAATTCGGATTCTGTAAATTGACAGTCCGCGTATCTAGCCTTAAACAAATCTCCTGTAGTTGGCTCAAGATACTTAATAATGGTGGGAGACTCATATCCAACATATATTCCCATCCTCCTTTGAGGTCCCATCTTAGTTCTCTGTGGTGGAGCAATCGGTACATAAACGACACACCCGAATGTTTTGAGATGGGATATGTCTGGCTCATGACCCGTTAATAGTTGGGATGGCGAATAATTATGTTCACTAGATGGCCTGATGCGTATAAGCTCTGCTGCATGTAATACTGCGTGTCCCCAAGCCGACACAGGAAGCTTCAACCTCATTAACAATGGTCGAGCAATCAGTTGTATTCGTTTAATGAAGGATTCAGCTAATCTTTTCTGTGTATGGACATGTGCCACATGATGTTCCACACTCACCCCCATGGACATACAATATTCATTAAACGCTTGGGATGTAAATTCACCAACATTGTCTAGACGTATAGTCTTAAGTGGAAAACCTGGAAAATGTGCTCTTAGTCTTATAACTTGAGCCAACAGCCTAGCAAATGCTAGGTTCCTTGTGGATAGCAAACAAACATGCGACCATCTGGTCGATGCATCAATAAGGACCATAAAGTACCTAAACGTCCCACAAGGTGGGTGTATAGGTCCACATATGTCCCCTTGTATCCTTTCCAGAAAATGCAAAGTTTCCTTAGTTACTTTGACTGGTGATGACCTAACAATAAGTTTCCCTTGTGAACATGCTACATACATGAGATTCTTAGGGATAACTTTTCTCTCTTTAAGAGTGTGCCCGTTTGAATTCATAATAAGCTTACGCATCATGTTAGAACCCGGATGACCAAGCCGGTCATGCCATAGAGTGAACTGTTCATTGAACATTTTATTCTTTGCCAAGTTTGCTTCTATCATGTTAATCTTAACATGGTAAAGACCAGTGGCTAGTGCAGGTATAGTCTCTAGGACTTTCTTATGTCCTTGTACGATTTCAGTAATATATAGAAACTCTTTGTCTCCTTCACCCTTTGTTTCAACATGGTAATCATTCAATCGAATGTCCTTAAAACTCAATAAGTTTTTCTTAGAGCTGGGTGAATACAAGGTATCACTTAGTTCAAGATGTGTGCCATTAGGTAATAATATATGAGCCTGGCCGTAGCCCTCTATAAGGCTTGCTATACCCGCAATTGTACTAACATTGGCATTTTTCATTATGAGATTAATAAAGTATCTCTTATCCTTCAAAATTGTGTGGCTGGATCCACTATCCACCACAAGTTCACTCTTGTCCTCAGCCATTTCTAACATAGACAAGTATTTATATTTTAATCTTTTTAAAGTAATATATTGAAGAAAATAAATAATTTGAATTTAAACCAAAATAATTATCCAAAACAATAATTCAATCAAATGCAAAACATAAAGCATAGAAATTAAACCAAAACAACATTTTGTGTTCACGTATCCTCTCCTAAACAATCGGAGGTCTCATGATCAAATAGATTATCATTCTCATGGTCAAAATCATCTTCACCATCGAGATGGACCAGGTTAGCCTCTGGATTTTTCTTCAAGCTCTCTTGATAGAGATCAACAAAGTGCTTAGGAGTTCTGCAAGTCTTTATCCAATGGTTCTCCAAACCACATCTATGGCAAGTGGACTTGGTCTTTGGTTGAGGCTTGAATGCCCCACGGCCTCTACCCCAACCACGGCCGAAACCGGATCGGTTACCACGATCTTGACAACCAAACTTGTGTCCTTGGTAAGTCCCACGACCAGGACCACCACGTCCACTTCCTCCACGGCCACGGCCACTCTTGTCCCTATGGACATAGTTAGACTCCTTGGTCTCCTTTGGCTCTTTAGGCTCTTGAGGATTTTTCTTTGCTAAATCAACCTTGTGAGCTTCTGGTAATGGGGCTGTACCAGGAGATCTCATTGCACTATTCATCATTAATAGCTCATTGTTCTGCTCAGCTAGCAGCAAACACGAGATTAGGTCTGCATAGGTTTTAAACCCCTTTTCACGGTACTGTTGCTGAAGCAGTATGTTGTTAGTGTGAAAAGTAGAGAATGTCTTCTCTAGCAGCTCCTTCTCGGTCACCTCAGTACCACACAACCTAAGGACTGAGACTATCTTAAACAGCTCTGAGTTATACTCATCTACGGATTTGTAGTCCTGGATCCTTAGGTTTTTCCAATCAAATTGAGCCTTTGGTAGGAGCACCGTCTTTTGGTGTTCATATCTGCTTTTCAGCTCTGTCCAAAAGTCAAGAGGATCCTCTATGGTGAGGTACTGATTCTTGAGACTCTCAGCAAGGTGATGGCGCATATGCATAATGGCCTTGTACTTTTGCTTATCAGAACAGTCATAACCTTCCTCAATGCACTCAAATAAATCCTTCGATTTCAGCATGATCTTAGTGTCCAATGCCTATTGCAAGTAATTGTCTCCAGAGGCATTCAAGGCAACATAGTCAAGATTGTTAAGGCTTGCCATCTGCAT
This sequence comes from Camelina sativa, assembly GCF_000633955.1. Lineage (NCBI taxonomy): Eukaryota > Viridiplantae > Streptophyta > Magnoliopsida > Brassicales > Brassicaceae > Camelina > Camelina sativa. The sequence continues at coordinate 4,207,340 of NC_025688.1, read as the reverse complement.
AATACAGAAATAGACAACCAATTTTTAGCATGCGGTATTATGAGACCGATCCATGCAATCAATATTAGGTCATGCGGTATTATGAGACCGAACCATGCCAAAACACTTAGGTTCATGCGGTAGTGAGACTGAACCATGCCCAACACTTTCACTCAAATTTCGTGGTTTAATCATGCATGCAAGACAACAAACCTAGATAGATACTAGCATGCAACAATTTCCTTTTCCTTAAATAATTTTTGAGTTTTAGAAGTTTTCCTTTTACTAGATTGGATTTCTTTTTTTCTTTAGGTTAGATAACAACAAAGTTTTAGGAAATATTTCTTAAACTTTTAAGATAATGATTATCATAATTTTAGAAGTTATCCAAATTTCTTTTCATGCAAATTTAGACTAATTTCCGATTTTAAAGTTTTAGATTTTAAGGTTTGATTAAACAAACAATCTTAATCGGTTTTAATCCTTAGAACAATCAGATTAAATTTCTTCTATGAATTTCGAATTTAATAGTTTTAGTTCTAGGGTTCTTATGCAAAAAACAAACAATCAAACAACCCTAAACTTTTAATCTTAAGCAATTCGGATTTTAGAGTTTAGTTCTAAGGGTTCAAGCAATCAAACAATCATCATCGGATTTTAATCATAGCATAAACAGTTTAATTTCAACCAAATCTAAACAACTTATAACAACCGATTTTTAAAGTTTTAAATTTATAGGGTTTAGGGTTTTGAAAGCTTTATGAACTTGTTTGTTTGATTGTGTACTTGTAAGTTTTAGAGTTCCAATAGATTTAAAGATCAAATTCTATTATGGTTTCTAAGAGGGTTTGATCTTATCTACCTTCCACCGATTTGGAGATTGACTGGATATGGACCGGGAGCTAAAGACCTCGGTTTTACTTCTCTTGATCACGAACCTCGGACAAGGTAGGAGGAAGAAACCGATCACGAACTTGAGCTGCTACTTCGAACAGGAACCAATCGCCGAACAGAACTCACCCCGGACAAGAACAAACCACGAACTAGGGTGTATCACGAACAAGGGAAGAGGCGGCGGTTTTTAGGGTTTTAGGGTAAGGGTTTTTTCTCAGCTGGCTTTAGAGCTTCGTGCTGATAACGTGTTATTAAACTAGAGAATTCGAAGGTGTAAATCTCTTGTTATTATTCATAGAATCGGCATGGAGGTTACATATATATAGTAAGGGCAAAGTCTAAACCCAAACCGACTAGGACTTAGTACTATGGGCCTATGGGCCGTACAAATCATATGCATTAAAGGGACCGGTTATGGAAGTCCACTCGAAGTCTTTTACAACAAAATTCTTTATTTTAAAGGAATATAATGGAATAACACTCACCTCTATTATATTATAAAATGCCTCTATTTTAGCGATAAAAATATATAAATATATTGAAGATGGTCTAAATAAATCAAATTATATTTATAATTTTGATATATGTATGATAAATCAAAAAATCGTCGAAATTTCATAGGGATTCTATCAAAATTGCTCCTTTTTTTTTGTATTATGTTACTTTTGTAAATAAAAGGTAGAATTTGGTGAATATTATGTATATTCGGAATTTAGTTACTTCTATCTATTTGATCAAGTGGGACCATGGGACCTTATATATGAAGTTAAATTAACCAAATAAAATCAGTACAAAAGAACGAGTGAAAAGATGTCAAAGGCGGGACAGTAATGCGTGACATTTGGAGTGGAAGTATATGATGATTGCGTTGAAATCCCCAGCAACCATCCAAGTAAAAAACCCTTGTGATGCAGAGGTCTCTTTTAACTTGCATGCCTTTTAATTCATTTATACAAAAAAATTTAGAAAGAGTTGATATTAAATGGTGAGTATATCCACCACTCCACGTGAAACTTTAGAAAATCAATACTCCTTATAACTTTGAACTTTGAACTTTGAAAGGGTGTTGTCATATTTGATGCTTCTACAAGACTACAACTCGTTTTTTTGGTATCCGTGCGTATAAGTGGAACCCATAATTCGTCTTGTTAATTTCAGAACGTAATGTAAATGGAACAAAACGGTGTTTAACAAAAGCTACTGAACATATGCAAAAAAAAAAAAATAATAAATAAATAAATCATGTATTCCTAAATCCTATTTGAGCCGGTCGGGTCTTGAATTTGTGTTTGATAAGGGATAACATTTTTTCTTTGGGGTCTTTTCATTTGGGTTTATATTATGTTGGTTCGGTTTTTAGTTTATTTATTTTTTAAAATCCTTATATATGTCTTTTTATTCAAACCATGTTCTCCTACCCAAACTTTGTTACAAAAAAAAAAAAAAAAAAAAAATGANNNAACTGACATCTTTCCCTTTTTATATAGTCAATTTAATTACGTATGTTACAAATAAAACCTAAGAAACATTGTCAATGGTTATACATGCAGTTTATGTCACATACACGTGTATTTATATGCTGCATCCATAGCCATCTATCTAACGCACAAACAACTCAAGAGTCTTGAGTCAAGCTCTGCTAAGTACCCACCTGCACGTCCAGTATACATATATAATAGACTATTTTACAACAAATACAACCGAATGACTTCTGATTACATGCATCCTTTTTGTTCGAGGAATTTACAAAACCAAATCTGTCGAATAAACTTACAAACGAACAATGTTACAACATTATATTGACTCACCAAAGCAAAGCTATAATCATATAAATTGTGAGGGTATACTTGTATATATGTTATATAATACGCTTGTGATATTTATACTCAACCGTTGACAATATAACTGTATAAGGTATAGGGTATATTGCTAATTTATTATTAAAAATGTCGGAGGTTAGATCATTTATATATCCCAACCACCAAAACAAGTTAAAGGTATGTACTGTATACCTCTACTGTCTTATACATACGCATGTATATACATACTTTTACCCCAATTGTAATTTCCCACCTAACACGCATATACATACGCATGTATGTATTCGTTGTTTTATCTATATAAGTAGAGTCTACTTGCTCTTGTTTTATATAAGTTCTTCCAAAGCTTTCTTCAACTAAAAAAAACAAATACGATGTCTCTCATTCATATTCCGCGAAAGAAAGCGAGACAAAAATAAACAAGTGCAATGGTAAATATTATTCTTTTATTTTGGTAAATATTATCCATTTAGTTGATGGATATATATATATATATATATATTTTTTTTTTTAATCTATTATTTTGTTTATGTAAACGGTTTAACTTTTTTTTCTTTCTCTTTAATTTGCCCGATCAAACTATATATATGTTACGTATATTGACTAGTATACATTAGTTGCAAATTTGTAACAAAGAAGAATAATATTGTATCCGTACGTATTTTGATTTTAGATTTTTAGATATTTTATACTATCAGAAAATTTGACCTAATTTAAATTTAATATCTTTAATGTCTGCCATATATATTGTCATACGTAATTAAAACTCGAATTTGGGTTTGTGCTGATGTTATTGAAAATAATGCAATGGTATGGTCACATACTCCTTTTACTAATACTAAGAATCTAATTAAATGTTTTCATTTTAATAATATTAGAAACACTGTTGTTTACTTGTTTTAATTATCAAATACTTTTTAAGAGCCTAAATATTTTGGTGTGTTTTTTCTTTTTCTTTTGCAGGTCGATACCAATTACTCTCAATGGAATACTCATTTGAGCAAGATGTTGGCATGAAATTGCAGTGGTGAAGGACGAGCCGAATCTATTTCCAAAGTGCCTCGACCTCGATCCTTCACGTCAATATTCAAAACATAGTCTGAATCTAATTGTCGACTATGTATAATTAATAAAATGAATACATGGCTAGCCTAGAGAAAAAAGTTTTAACAATTTTGTCATTTCCATTAATAGTCTAAATAGTTATTTTCAGAGCCGGCCCAGACCGGAAGCTGGTGAAGCAAAAGCTTTAAGCATCATTTTTTTTTTTGTAATTTTAGGGGCATCAATTTTTAGTTTGTACGTCTGAATTGTCTTCTACCTTTTATTATCTCTTCTTTTTATTTGTTTTATATTTGGAGTCTAGTTATTTAAAGTATACATTTTGGATTTTATATCATATTAACGTGTTACTCTTAGTCTTAGCTATTATAAGTTTTTTTTCTTCTCTTGGTTTCTAAAATTTAAACAAGTACTTTTTAAAATCCATCTTTCGAAGCTTTGAATCCAAAATTTTAACACATTACTTATAAACACATTTTGACCAAAAAAATATATCAAAAATATTACAATGCATATTGCCATAGATGTTTTGGATTTTTTAGTACTCTTTTTTGTTCTTCAAACACTTTAAATTCTTATAATATGCTTAATTTATTTCATAATATACTTATATAATCTTATGTATATAGAAAAAAGAAGTCAGTGGGCAACACTTTTTGACCATGCTTTAGGCATCATTTACCTACGGACCGGCCCTGGTTATCTTCTATGTTTAAGTCCGTTGAGAAGTTAAATTTCTAATCATTTGGGGTATCATGACTCTTTGTTTTTAAAGCTGTAAACAGTTATTATGACTGAGAAAACAAAAAAAATATTATTCTTTTGATATAGTCAACCACATGGATCTCTACTACCTTCATCCCAACTCACCCGCGTTGTGGAGAAGATAATCTGTACTTGCATTTCCGCCTCTATCTAGTATATTGGCATGCTGAGGGGTTGCTTGATTATTTTTGTTAATCGATAAATTTAAAGAAAATTAAAATATACCAAAAAAAATTCCGGCGATTGTCATTTTTTTGTGTGTACTACATACAGTACAGACTGTGTGGCAAATAAATAAAAATGGTTAAATAGCAGATAAGCTTAAATATATTATAGCAAAACTTCTCATGCGAGAATATTATTAGTATCATGTTCACTTCTAAACCATCAAGGCATCAAACGTTACACCGTCCAAGAGTGTCAGCAAAACGTGAAATATTTTCTTAGCATTATATTTTCTAGTTTGATTGTTTTTATTTCTGGTAAATTATTTTTTTCCAATAACTAAAGTCAAAATTTAGATCTTCGAAATGGGCTTGGTCCATCTCGGATACTTTTCGGCATCACTAGCCCAATTTGTGTGCCAATGTCAAGAGGCTGCCTTCAACGTTAACATAAGAAGATGTTCATCCTATAGTGAATTCCATAATGAGATTTTTTTTTCTTTCTGTTTAACATAAGAAGATTTTGTAGAAATAATTAGTTATGTAGAAGTATTTCGTTATATAAACAATACATGATTTAGTTCGTCTATGTAAAAATAATTAAACATGCATCGCCAGCAGAAAATTAACAAATAAATATCTTAACAGTGTCACTTAATTAGTTACATTTTACTGTTTATATCGTTTAATCTATATATAATAGCAATATGTATAAATGTAACCAAAAGTTGTGTTTCTTCAATCGTACATTTTGGATATTTTTTTAAAAAATTCTGTAGAAATTTCTAATTCGTGTTTTACGAAAAGTTACGATTGTTCATTTTAAAGATTTTTTTTGTAAAGTTGCAACTGTTCATTGAAGAGTTGTGTTTTTCAACTATTCGTATCTTTTGAAATATATATTTATTTGTCTGTTTGAATTGTTTTCATTTTTTTGGCAATGACACAAAATAATATAAAATTTTAATCTCAACAGTTTTTACAGCTTTCTAAATTATTCTCTAGCATTCATTCTTTTATAAATAAAGAAATTCCTGCAATTCTTGATTTAATAAAATATTTTTGGAATGATGATTCTAATTTACATTTTTTATTTAATTTTAAATATACAAATTTAATGAAAATACCTAGATTATTTTTTCAAGAGTTAGATAGATTATTTAGTGAGTTTTTTGGATTTGATTTTTGCATATGATAATAAAGATGTCTTCTATTTAAAAGTAGTTTATATGAATTGCATACTTCAAAATTTGGATGTTGTATTAACATTACTACAAAGTCCAGATCTGAAAAAATATTCTCAAGCTAAATGACTATCTTGTATATTTTCATATGTGTTGGGTGCTTTAATTGTAGTTAACGTGAAATGAATCGTTTTAAATGGTATTCTTTTCTAGATAAAATTTCAAGCGCTAGAAAAAAAAGTAATGATTTTCATGCGTCACTTCAATATAAAAGGAGGATCTTTTCATTAAATGTTTTTTTAATTTTTATTTTTAAAAAATCATACAGTTGCGTCTTTGTTCAAGTTGTATCTTTTACAATAAAAATATATATAAGAATAACAATCTGAATAAATGCCAGTAATAGTTGCAATTTTTCGTCGTACCTTTTCACTAAGTATTTTTTTTTGAAAAAAACTTATATGGTTGTGTCTGTTCATTGTAGAACTATATCTTTTACCATAAAAAAAATCATAAAGTTGTTTTTGTTTATTGTAGAGTTATGTCTTTTCATCGTATATTATTTACAACTTTTCATTCTAATAGTTATGTTTATTTAGAAACCCATATCGAGCTTCACCAAATTAACAGTGATTCTTTCTCTCTCACGAAGAGGGGCGATAATCAATAACCGTTTTCTTAAAGCAATCACCGACAGTTCTGTATCTTCGGCCGACGCTAGCCTCTCCGGCGTCGGCTGGTTTTCTTCCTTCTTCCCTGTTTCTTTTTTGATATTGTTGTTTAGGTTTTTATTCTAGAACGCTTACCGATGATGATGAAATTTTTTTTCTCATCACGCCAAAGGGGTATCTCACTGTTTTCCAATGGATATCTGATGGTTCCTTTCGGTTGTTCACTTTTTCTCTATTGGTTCCTGTCCTCACGATATATGTTCGTCACCGGTGGATTCGAATCAACCGTTGTGTTTCCATGTCCGGCGCTTTCGCCGAGAGTTTTCCGGTCTGGTTGGCCGTGCCTTTGTTCATACTAACACATGATGTTAGTTATGCGATTGTTCCCGGGCGTCAGTATGTTCTTCTATGGGCGTACCAAAGACTAACACAAATCCCTTCGGATTTGATATGTAATCATCGACCGTCACGTAAACCACCATGGAAGCAATATGTTGAAGAGGAGTTGGAGGCCAATAGAAGGAGAATAAGAAGATGGTTTATACCATATCAACAAAAATGGGTTTCAAGTGCAACCAAGATCAATGACATCTCTTTCTACATGAGAGTTTCGACCAATTGGAAGTTTTTGCGATGTAACAGATGGATCTCTGCCTATGATTTTCGAATGTATTATCGGTATTTCATCAGTAAAAAAAGGATGAATCCCAAGCAAGAAAGTCACACCAAATTGCCGGAAAAGATGAATACAATTAAGTTTTTGACTAGGAATGCGGATCGTAATTTGCTTTATCGTTTCTTCGTTACACAATTCATTGGTTGTATCTGTAATCTCATTGATAATATGGTATACTCTGATTCATATCAATAAATTTTTTAAGATGTTAAAAAAAAAGTTATGTTTATTTAAATGTTTATGTCTTATATATATTTGTCTCTTCTTAGATAACTAACAAATCAATGAATTATTGTTCGCGGACACAAATCATTTGTTTCATGCTGAATCCAAATAATATGAATTTTAATATTCAAATATCCAACATTATTCTATAATCTAACTAAAGATTTTAGAAATGATTATAGTAATAGAGAAATTTATTCAACGTTAGTTATGTAAGTTTAAAGTATGTGTTTTTTAAGATTTAACTATTTTTTCTTTTATTTTTAGAAGTTGTGTATTTTTATTATAGTTATTGGTTGATAAATTTTCAATCAAGATGAAATTTATTTTATTTTTAGAATTATTTTATTAGAAATTGCATTTACTTATTATAATCGTTCATTTGATATTTGCACTTCTGATTAATATAAATATTGATAACTGTTATGATGCTTGTTACTCTTTACAATAATTTTTCATACAATATCTTTTATTTATAATACATACAAATTATAAGTAGAGTTGTCTCGATTCATTATAATTTTTTATTTAATAATTTTTAACTAGAGTTAAATCTTTTTACCATATTATTTTTTACAATAGGTTTTCATTTTAGTGGTTGTGTTTTTAAAATTCATAGTTATATATTTAATATTTATGAAGTTTTAGCCCTATTTATTATTTTCTTTTTTTGAAATAATTTAATTTTATTATTTAGTATATATTTCAAATAATTTTATATTATATAATTTGAAATTTGAAATGGCGGAAGTCTGAGTCCTAATTGATATATAATAAGAAGACATAATAGTATTGAAATAAAATTGTTACCATTTCAACATAATAGTCATCGTGGAAAGAAGAAAGAATCCTTGAAAACTTGATTAATATCTTTCACTCCGATAAGACTAATACACGATGGCAAACTTGGTTGATCAATCCTAATCTCGTTTAAGAGCAGATTAAAACAAGATTAGCACGTACTATTTTCTTATTGTTTGAATCAGAGATATTTTTAATTGTTTATACGTAAATGTTGATAAATTTAGAATGAATAAACTAACATTATACAATTTAGTCAATTACTATTTAGGTCCAGTCGAATATTCCATATGGATGTAACATTAATTTAATATGAAAAGTATAGACCAAGAAAAGCATTTCTTGGATAATTATTTGTTTATTTTCCCGTGTTTTGATCTCGTATGGTCCTAAAGTAGGTATCAAGAGCTGATTAATTAGGCTTTTGATGACTGCGAAAGGTCACATAAGATCCTGCTTTTAAGAACCTAACCCCATCCCAATCTATTAATTAATCATATCTTAAGGAAACCCTAATCTGATTCCTGTTCGTTTGGATCTATCGTCAGATTATATCATGAATATTACACATCACAGAAACAAAGAAATATTTGAATATTAGTGAAGATTTGAAATAGATCAAACCGCCATATCGGGAATGCCAATAGCCTTTCTCTAGATTCAAGTTTCCCAATAGTCTTCCTATTTCAAATAAAATTATTAGTAAAAATATTAAAATCCATCAACTTAATTGCAAAATAAATTAATACATACCCCTAAATAGGTTACATGGTCCATAATAAAGCCACATGTATACATGGATGGACAAAATTTTGATTGAGGTGACAAAACCAAACCATAAATATATGAACTTTATATTAATCTTTCCCACATAGATTTATCGACTCACATACCTTTACGAACATTTAGGAATATGTAATATGTAAACCACTCCACGTATGCTAACTGTATACAATGGGATAAAACATTTCATAGATGATAAAGATGGTTGCGGCTGCTCAGGTTGTCGAAACAAATTGTTCTTCCTTACTAAGCAAACCAAAGAACAATGCGCTAATCTCAGTTACTTTCACTCTTTGGCCACTAAATATAATTTAACTGGCAAGAAAACACGTATTTTAAAAAAAAACAAAAGTAAAGGCAACAAGTAAAGAATAATAGTACACTTCTATATGAGAAGGGAGCCCAACGTGCGCATTTGTATCAATATTTAAGCAACAAGAGAATACTATACTTTATATAGCAAATTTGCAGATTATGCTCTTCAGTTTCCGGCATATTCTTCCCATGAATAAAGCCCATATAATAGCAACGTGGCCGACAGACACATATTGAGGACGAGCTTAATATATTTGAGACAATTCATTTGGTGGCTAAATTTTCCTAAGAAAATGTATCTCAAAATATTATTACGATTTTTGAAACCGGGTTTGATTAGTGGAGTCCACCTCAAACTAATTTTAGAACATGATATCTTTACTTTTAAAAGCCTGGAAGAGTCAAAACGATGTGGTCGGAATACATACGCTTAAGAGAACACGCATTAGCTTTAACCAATTATAATTTCACATATCATTGTATAATCTGATCAGATTCAAAAGTTAATATGGATCTTTGATCATGGATGGTGATCTCACACAATAGACTTATAGAACAAACAATATATATAGGGTCGGGAGATCGATGTCTTTCTTAATTAATTCAGAGGAAGGGATCCACCTCAAAGTTTTTTATTTTGTAATGAAGAAGACGAGACAAGAGAATACACAGTTTGGAACCGCACATCGCCTAAATCACTGGAGACTCTGGAAGTACTTAGTTTTTCAAACGTCAATCTATCGTATTTGAAAATGTCTCACATCCTGCTAAAGCAACTAATACATATGATCAACAAAGCTATCCATACTAGAACCACCTTCCACGGCACCATGACCTGATGCAAAGATCTGATGGTTCATGTTACGGAATTCAGTTCGTGGGCCTCTGGCTCGTTTTACACATTTATATATTGTTAATTTTCTTGTCTAAATTTTCAGCTCAAGTGTTCTTTCTTTTATATTTCTCCTATGAAACAAAAAAAATTCACATTTCAGTAAAGAAAAAAACAAAAAGTTAAAAGAAATGTATATACGTTGAACAAAATAAAGTAATATATATATACCCAATGAGAAAAGAAAATTTAAAATTACATTTAATCCTGTGTAGTATAATATATAGAGAAAGTCTCACTCCAAACATCTATATACACTCTTTCAGTGTCTATGATTTTTTCTTTTCTTAATTAATAATCAAAAATGAATAAACAAAATTATGATATTTTTGCATCTTTCGTCTTTGTACGAGTAGAAGAAGACATCGCTGGTGAGCTACACCGAAGAATTCCTTTGTTAGAGTACCTTGATCTATCTTCCGAAGTCCTGCTACTAAAATTGGAATGGCTCGGCCACTCCGACGGCATAGGACTGACCATAGGCCCGTAAATCCCGGTGGTGGTCTCAGCCGATGCGGCGGCGTTGGCCGTGGAGTGGGTAGTTTGCGGTACCCATATTCCACCGACGACCACGAAATGTTGGTTTTGAGAGTTTCCGTTGGTAGGTGTTGTTTGGCTAGGCCGTCTTGCATGCAGCCTATATTTCTATTCATCATCAAAAAACAAAGTGAAACATTAATGGATACTCTTTTGTGATTTTTATATATAATGATGAAAATATAAATATATGTTTAAATTAAATCATTGAATAATTTATACAAAAAAACTTTGTTTACATGTATATATCATTAAAAAAGGAAACATGAAAAAATCAAATAAAATATTTACCAATATTCTGAAAAAGAAAAATCAGGTAAAAATAGCTTTTTATACCGACAAACTTTACTGCGCTCTTCAAGATTCACGTGCGCATGTGTCTTAAATTGGCAAATATATAGTTTTAATTCTTTTGCCAATTATGGTAATTACTATTTAAATGTATATTTTCATGGAATATGATTTACTAACCTGTAAATGGCTCTTGACTTCATCATTGGTTAACCCATCAACCTTCATCAGCTCTCTTATTTGTTTCGGAGTAGCAACTTCAAAAAATTAAGATTGATACGAATTAATTAAAACTTTATTAAAATGAAGCCGTAATGAAAAAAAAAAATAACTACTGAAATGTTTTATTAAAATGAAGAAACTCACCATGAGGACCACCAAGTTGTTTAAGAGAGTTCAAGAAACGTCTGTGCAACTCCTGCGACCAACATCGCCTATTCTTTCTCTGCCCTCTTCCGTCACTACCACCGCCACTACTACTAGTCACCGATAATTTGATGTTGTTGTTTTTCCCCTCTTCTCCATCGTTTCTTTTTAAATCTTTCACCAGCGTTTCCGGCTTGTTTTGTAAGCAATCCTGAAAAAACGTGAAATGCTACATATTATAAATTCTGGAATTTGTTGCACCATCTTTTTTCCTCTATATTATTAAAAAACAAACGTTTTATATTTATCTTTTCCTGCGGATATTTTATCTTTTCTTTTGAAATTTTAAAATATGATATTTATGTTCTTTTCCTCAAAAATACAAAATATAATGCGTCAATGAAAACAAATAATCAATATTTGTCAAGAATTCAAATCTTACCTGTCTATTATTAGAAACAACAGCGTCGGATTGGTTCCAAAGCTGAACAGACTTGAGCCAGTCAGATTTCATGTTCTTGTCATTGAAATCTATGTTGGTTTCATGAGATTCGTGTTCATCATCATCATCTTTGTCATCAACCTCTTCTACGGAGGTCGAAGAGTGTCTGATAGGTATGAACAGATCCAAGACACGCCCACATTCTCCAGTGGTCTGCTCTGAGCACTCCGATTGTCCGTACAAGTTCTCCGTCGTCGTCCCCGATATCTCCCTCTTATACGCCTCAATCGCTGAAAATATGACTAAAACACTTTAGTCTTTAGATCTTACATTAATCCACACACACACACATATATATATATATAGATCTCATAGTACTTTGTAAGTGCATATGTGTGCATAGATTTATACCTTGAGTGACGAGCTCTAAGCAAAGTGGAAGCTCGCGTTGGAATACATTGATCTTGCGACGTTCTTCTTCAAGAGCTTCGATGTACTCACTACATATTTCACGTTTGTGGTTGTGATTCTTCATATTGCTTAAGTTCTTAGTCATGGTGGTTTAAGGGACAAAATACAAATCCAGCTTTGTTTTTGAATAGATAAAGTTTAACTATATAAAAAGTTTAGTCAAGATAAGACATGGGTTGTGTCTCTTTATAAAGACAACGTATATATGGCTCTATAGGGTTTCTCAAGGATCATTATTCTGGGAGAGAGAAGTCGGGCCGTCGCATTACAAAGGCGAATCTTATTGCTTTTGTTTATATATTATGTGTATATACCTTCTCAAATTAATATTTTATATGACTGTCAAATTATAATATGTAAAGAGATTTTAATTTCTTGTTGTATAGTAGTATGGATCCAGTGGTGAATATNCGAAGAGTGTCTGATAGGTATGAACAGATCCAAGACACGCCCACATTCTCCAGTGGTCTGCTCTGAGCACTCCGATTGTCCGTACAAGTTCTCCGTCGTCGTCCCCGATATCTCCCTCTTATACGCCTCAATCGCTGAAAATATGACTAAAACACTTTAGTCTTTAGATCTTACATTAATCCACACACACACACATATATATATATATAGATCTCATAGTACTTTGTAAGTGCATATGTGTGCATAGATTTATACCTTGAGTGACGAGCTCTAAGCAAAGTGGAAGCTCGCGTTGGAATACATTGATCTTGCGACGTTCTTCTTCAAGAGCTTCGATGTACTCACTACATCTTTCACGTTTGTGGTTGTGATTCTTCATATTGCTTAAGTTCTTAGTCATGGTGGTTTAAGGGACAAAATACAAATCCAGCTTTGTTTTTGAATAGATAAAGTTTAACTATATAAAAAGTTTAGTCAAGATAAGACATGGGTTGTGTCTCTTTATAAAGACAACGTATATATGGCTCTATAGGGTTTCTCAAGGATCATTATTCTGGGAGAGAGAAGTCGGGCCGTCGCATTACAAAGGCGAATCTTATTGCTTTTGTTTATATATTATGTGTATATACCTTCTCAAATTAATATTTTATATGACTGTCAAATTATAATATGTAAAGAGATTTTAATTTCTTGTTGTATAGTAGTATGGATCCAGTGGTGAATATTCGCCAAGGTGATTCCAAGTTTGTTTTAGTAGGAATTCTATAATATCAGTTTGGGTGTATCAGGCTGGATTCTTGTAAATCTATAGTTAAACTGCGTATATTCTTAGTTATATATGTACATATGCATCTTTTTTTTTTTTATGTTAAGAACTTTACATGCAAAATTATAGACATGAGACGATCTACCTTTCGGTAATTGATATGTATATGTCGTCTATAACATTCATAAATTACAAACTGTCTCCGATACGAATACAACAGAAATCGAATTTTCGAGGACTATAAACTGTACAATCTCCTCTTCTTTATCTACTCTTCTACAAGTTGTATTATGTCATTTATAAAATTCAATACGTGGGAAAGAATATGCACATCCTAAACGTGCATGAGCTATAATGTTCTATAAGTAATAATTTTCACCCACACAAAATCTATATAAAACGTTGAAAATATATATTTGCAATATCCCAATATGAAAAGCCAAATGTCTCTTCGTAGACAGCCGAAACATGGGAGAAGAAAAGCCATAATTAAAAAACCTGTCATATACTTGTTGAAATGTCATAGGACCTTGAGACTT
>NC_025688.1:4173316-4188422 GCF_000633955.1 Camelina sativa | reverse complement strand
ACATGCAAAATTATAGACATGAGACGATCTACCTTTCGGTAATTGATATGTATATGTCGTCTATAACATTCATAAATTACAAACTGTCTCCGATACGAATACAACAGAAATCGAATTTTCGAGGACTATAAACTGTACAATCTCCTCTTCTTTATCTACTCTTCTACAAGTTGTATTATGTCATTTATAAAATTCAATACGTGGGAAAGAATATGCACATCCTAAACGTGCATGAGCTATAATGTTCTATAAGTAATAATTTTCACCCACACAAAATCTATATAAAACGTTGAAAATATATATTTGCAATATCCCAATATGAAAAGCCAAATGTCTCTTCGTAGACAGCCGAAACATGGGAGAAGAAAAGCCATAATTAAAAAACCTGTCATATACTTGTTGAAATGTCATAGGACCTTGAGACTTTGTTGAATTCGTTATAACCTTATCCATAAATATATGCACATACTATATTTGTAGTTTTTATGTGTGTATATATATCCATTATCCCCACCATATAATGAGTATCAATAATATACATCATGTGTTTGACCAGTAATTTTGATTATGTCAATTACCACTAATACCAAATATGCGAATGTATCTTTCCAGTATAATGGCCTGCCGATGCCCTTTCCCAATCAAAGACATGAATTATAATGTTAGAAATATCAATTTATATGCTATGCTGTTGTGATATCCATATTATTTGGAATTATATATGAACTTAATGTGATTTAAGGGCTCTAAGCTGTCATTTTTAATGATTAAGAAAAGAAAAGAAAAAAATCTGTCGTCTCTATAGAAATTGGTGTATATTTTCAATTGGGTGATGTTTTTGGATAAGTGACCCAAACGATAGCCATAACCATCCGTATTAGTCGGACGATTTGAAAATTTTGAATTTAAGTCTTGATCCGGTATATATCCATCAACATATACTTTTTGGTAAAAATTAAATCTCTAAAACTAGTATTTTATTGGAAAAAATGTTATTTAGACGATTAATTTTCAAATTTTGGCCATTTAAACCATGAACTTTGTTGTAGGTCATTTAAAACATCAACTTTTGTTAACTAGCTTTTTTAAACATGAAGTTTCGTTGACCAAGCCAAAAAAGACATGACGTGAAATCCGATAGTTGACCTATTAACAGACGCTACTATGTCGTTAATCACTCCGTTACTGACAAAACGACGTCGTTTTAATAGAAGTTTTAATTCGAAAAATGTCATTTAAACCATAAAGTTTTAAATATAGGCCATTTAAACTATGAACTTGTAAATATATGTCATTTAAACCATGAACTTTCAAATTTATGTTATTTAAACCATAATATATGAAAATGTGATCAATACTTCAAACTCTAGTCAATCCTTCAAACTCTAGTGTAGTGTTCTAATAAATGAAAAAGACTCAATACAAATACAAAAAGACACAAAATACATGACAAAGATCGAAAAAAAGGATGAATTGATGTTCTTCTTTCTCTTATTCAGAATCGCATCATGAGACAGAGTAGAAGAAAGAAGAGAGAAACTAAACTAGGGTTAAATGGTTTAACCGATTAGGCTTATATACTTCTGCGGTTTCTAATAAACCAATCGGTCCGATTACCGAACTGAACCAAAATCCGATTATCCAAATCAATTGCGCCGAACGGTTAGGCTTTCTTTTTTGGTTTGTTTCGATAACCAAAATTTTCAGGTTGTATAGTTTTCACCGAACGCCCAGGACAAGTTCATGGTTTATATGACAGAAAATTTGAAAGTTCATAGTTTAAATGACACACATTTACAAGTTCATGGTTTAAATGACCTTTATTTAAAAGTTCATGGTTTAAATGACATTTTTTCGAACTAAAACTTCCATCAAAACGATGTCGTTTTGTTAGCAACAGAGTGATTAACGGTATAGTAACGTCTGTTAGTAGGTCAACTATCGAATTTCACCTCATGTCTTTTCTGGCTTGGTCAATGAAACTTCATGTTTAAAAAAACTAATCAACAAAAGTTAATGTTTTAAATGACCTACAACAAAATTCATGGTTTAAATGACCAAAATTTGAAAATTCATGGTTTAAATGACATTTTTCTCGTATTTTATTTCTCTTTTTATTAAAAAGATGTTTAGAAATATCAAATAACAGAAAACATCCCGAGCTATTTTTTTGGGTATGATGGATGAGCATGATAAAACCCCATTTCTTTTAGTTTTTCCACTTTTTATGGCTTTCGACCAAATCCTATTATATAACTTACTGACTTGAATATAATATATAAGACTTGCCAAATCGAGGGTTCAAGATGTTTTCTTCTAAACTTTTAGGAAATTAACCGCAGAGCAACATTTCTAGTTTTTATTTTTTTTATGATATTAAATATTATTATATGATATTAAAGGTATAGATAGCTGTCTGTCTTAGTGGGAAATTTGGTCCTCTTAAGAAATCAAAATTGTGTTTAACGGGCTTATCTGTTTTGATTAGATTGGAATGTGTTTTAAATTTATAAATTAGTTGGCAAATGGAGTTTAGAGATGTACATTAGTGTTGGATTATAATTGTCCCCTCGGAGTCTCAAAAGGCCATATTCAATATTCGATTCATTCACAGTTCACACACTGACCGCGGCCCACAAAAAGGACACCTTAATGCTATTCCATTGAACCCAATAAGCCTAACTTTCTATACGGCTTTAGGTATGTTTCTTTTACTTGGGCTCTACTTATCATGAGTTTTTGCCAATACCCACTAAATTTTATGTGCTTCCCATATCAATGAAAAGATTAACTATCAAAAAATGGTTACCGGCCCTATGAACTCTAATTGTTTACGGCACAACAGTTCATCATACACAAATTATTTTTATTGGTTTACTCTCATACATATTGTTTAGGCTAAACTGTCACTAATGTTTAGACTTGCTGATTTTTGAATTTATGATTAAACAGATCATTCATCTTGGGACATCTCGTGATTCGCTTGTTCACGAACTGACTTTTATAAACTACCGAAACTTAGGTGACAGTATTCAAATGTCTCGGACCTATCCGATCTTATTTGCTTCGACCATGTATATGAGTCCATGCCTGATACGCTTGACCCTTTT
This sequence comes from Camelina sativa, assembly GCF_000633955.1. Lineage (NCBI taxonomy): Eukaryota > Viridiplantae > Streptophyta > Magnoliopsida > Brassicales > Brassicaceae > Camelina > Camelina sativa. The sequence goes on along the minus strand of NC_025688.1, from coordinate 4,185,312 downwards.
GCATTGAAGGTGATCTTAAACTCTCTCCGTTTCAATTTTACAAAATGCCATCATTTTCTTGTTTTTTTTTTTTTTTTTTTTTTTTTTTTTTTCCGGNCCGGTGCATATTATTTTACACTTTTTTTTGGGTTAATATATCAAATACATTAAACAACGAAATGTTTTATATCGAAGTGGAAAACAAAGATTTTGAATAGAAAAAAGAAACAAAAACATTTAAATGAATTTGTTAGATTTTCTTTTTGTAACACTTCCACAACTTAACTCAAGTTTTTTCCTTTTCGGATTAAATTTCGTTGTCAAAACTATGAAATTAAATGTCGGAGTTTTCAAAAAAAAAAAAAAACACAATGAATTCATAGGTTGCTTACTATTCGTCAAAATGATATCTTCCGGTAGATGAACCCATGGGGCCACAAATGAATTCTCCCTCCAACACATATGCTTTGACTGGTAGATACAATAGTATCGCTAATGGCCTTAAAGTTTAAATTTACACAATTCACACAATATGTTTAACTTCGCTACATAAATTATTTTTCAATTTCATATAGCTAGCAATAACTGGTAGGTGTAGGCAGATATACCATATCAGAATTTCGGTAACTCAGTTCAGTTTCCTTTTATAGCTAAATTCGATCAAAATTATATTTTCAAAAAAATCTGTAACTTGTTCGGTGAGATGAGGTGGGGAGAACCGATCAGTAACCATTTTTTTTTTTGTCTTTTATAAATTTTTCAAAATATACAAATTTATAAAATTTCCGATTTTGGTCTAAACCAAACTTCCGAATCAAATCGAAATATCGAATGTACCAAAATTGTTTGAAATGTAATAAAGTATACCGAAATTATTGAAATGTCTAGCATTTAAACCGAACAAACCTAAGTAATTGTTGTTTCGTGCACTACAAAAAACACATGAGAAAATTCTACGAAGTTTCCTATGATAAATCTGGTACGAAATATTTTCTACCAAATTGTGGATTTTAAGAGTGGATGTCGATCGACACCATCAATTTTGGTTTGACTGGATTGATTTAAATGGTCGTTTTGGTTTGGTTTGGCTTATTTGGGAATTTCTAACCAATGTATATAAGGGAAAACTCGACCTAGGTCGTGGAAAAATGGTGGTTCGTCGTTTGTTAGAGAGAAACAGAGGGAGAAAGGTGTTCTTGAGAGATTAGAGGGTTTTAGAGAGATTCTTGGCTTGTTTTGAGAGATCTATTCCTGCGAAGTGGAGATCTTGTGCTAGGAGCGAAGAAGAAGCCTTCTAAGGTGTTGGATTCGTCAGTTTGGATCAGAAACTTCCTGCAAAAGAGGTGAGTGCATGACCATGGCTGATCTAAGCCTAAGAATCCTTTGTTTTGCTTGTTTTGTGGCTGTTTGTGTTGTTTTCTTGTGTTCTTGTGGTTGGTTGTTGGTTTCCATGAGTTTCCAGGAGCTTTGGGTGAGTTTCGGACGATTTGGAGGATTTGAAAAGTGGTTCTGCGACTTTCGGCTTCAAGCAGAACGATCTGCGGAGTCGGTGTCGATCGTCACCAAATAGGTGTGTAGATCGACACCAAATAGGTGTGTCGATTGACACCAAGTAGGTGTCGGTCGACACCAAGGAGGAGTGTCGATCGACACTGAGGTAGTGTCGGTTGACACCAATCTTGTCAGCAGCGGCTGATGTTTGTTTTTTCATGGTTTGTTTGTGTTTGGTTGTTATCTACTAAACATTGGTTTCTCGTTTGCTTGTGTGTATAGCCCAGTTAATGGGAGGATTGCCTCACTAAGTATTTGTGATACTTACGCATCTCAATTGTTGTTTGTGGTGTGCAGGTATGTGGCGTGGAATCATGGCGATGGGTAGGAGGATGATCTAGATTCTCGGTTATTGTATTAGGGCTATGTTATTGATGTTGGAACCTTGGATAGAGTTATGCTAGGTTGTTGGATAGAAGGGTTAGGAATGTTATTGTATCGATGATATGTTGGTTTTGTAGTGTTGGTATGTTCCGCTATGCTTATTGGTTGTTGCTGGTTTAATGATTAATTGTGGTTTGGTTGGTAACTGTGGTGGGATTTTTCCATACTACTTAATTAAACTAACCAAACCACAATTACCCATCTCGAAATCCGACATATGCCAATATTCAACGCAAAACCTCCACCCAGTTACCCATCTCGTCCCGCAACACCCCTCCTGCCGTGGCTAATCTCGAGTTCCCCCTCGACGCCCCATCCGTCTTCAGCTTAGTCCACCCTAATCCCGGTGAGTCCACGCCACCATTCGTTCCTCTCGATCAGCCCTTGTTCCTTGATCCCCTGCCAGCTTCAAAAGTGCTGACGTAACATCCAACGCATTATCTCTCAAGAACCGTACACGATCCCGACACTTCCCGTCTCCACCAAAAACATTCAAACACCGCCTTTTCTACGCCCACCATACTGCTATCGCAAACAGGGTAGCCCACTGACATCCAACACCATCTCCTGTAACTCCTAGATTCCCGTACAGCCACTCCAGGAGTGATTTCGCAATAAAAGAGCGTACCTTCCGGCGAGGGACCAGTCGTTCCCAGACACCAACCATTGTCGGACAGTCACGAAGTATATGCAAAATGGACTCGTCCCCGCTCTTACACACCTGACATAGGCTCGAATCACTCAGATGTCTCCTATGTCTCTCCATATTGGTCATGACACATTGTTGTACAACCAACCATAAGAAAACCCGGACATGTTCAGGCGTAACCACCCGCCAAACTCTCTCAAACAGTTTCCCCATATCCTGCCTTGGCCTATCATCTCGTGTCAACAACGTATAAGCTGATTTAAATGTAAACACCACATCATGGCGCTCTCCCCATGATATCCTATCTGTTGCCCCTATAAAATTATCCAACACTACTGCCGCTAGCTGCAACTGAAAAGTGTAAGGAACATATGGACCGATACGTGCAAAACTCCCAACCAGTACCATCCCGCCAGAGATGTTTTACGCATACATCCCAAGTCTCCCCCGACATATCTATGGTTCCCACATTCACAAGTTGTGTATATCCAAGCCATTTATCTTTCCAAAACGGACCTTTCTCCCGTCACCAACCACCCAAGACAGTCCTGGCATCACCACATCCCCCAGACCCACCGCAATACTCCTCCATGTAGAGGACCATCTACCATTAGCAACCAGCCAGGAAGGACCATGTATACCCCCCCCCCCCTTTGTACTTATGCCGCAACACCTTAGCCCAAATACTCGCCTGGTCATGCAACAGTCTCCATCCCACCTTCCCCAATAGAGCTTTATTCATAGGCTTATCTGATCTAATACCCAAGCCCCCCTCTGATCGTGGCATGCAAACTCGGTCCCAAGCAATGAGGTGTTGTTTCTTTTTCTCTCCCGTACTTCCCTAGAGAAAAGATCGAGAAATCTTATCCAGAATCTCTAAGGTACTCACCGGTAACGATATAGTACTCATATAGTGCACTGGTATGGAATATAGAACCGCCCTAGTCAATGTGACACTCCCGGCCAAACTCAGAAAATGACTTTTCCATCCTGCAAGTCGAGACGCTACATTCTCAAGAGTCTCTCCAAACGTATCCTTGTTAATTCGCTTTTGTAACACTGGCATCCCCATATACTTATTATTTTAACGAGATCTCGATGAACATTATTAGAGAAGAAGATCTTAGACTTCTCCAAACTGACCTTCTATCCCGAAGCAACACAAAAATGTTCTAATACCCGTCGTATTACTCGAATCTGAGCCACTGATGCCTCCGCAAAAAGGATAAGATCATCAGCAAAACATATATGTGACAGCTTTGGACCACCCCTTGATAGGCTAATCGGTTTCCACTCTTTGGATGCTACAGATAACTCAATTAAATGGCACAGTCTTTCCAAACACATAACAACCAAATACGAAGAGAGTGGATCCCCTTGCATAAGCCCCCTCGATGGTTTAAAAGCATCAGTTTTCTCACCATTCCACAAGATACTCATAGACAGACCAGTTACACAACTCATAATCCAAGAAGTCCACTCCCCTGGTAGCATCGCAGCCTTAAGTGTGTCCTCCAGAAAGTTCCACCGAATCCTATCATGCCTTTTCTAGGTCCTGTTTAAGAAGCATCCAACCCTTTCTCCCTTTCTTATTACGCATCGAGTGAACCACCTCTTGCACAACAATGATATTGTCAGCACTTAATCTCCCAGGAATGAAGCTAGATTAAGCAGGACCAATCAATTTAGGCATCACCTGTTTCAGTCTCATCACCATAGCTTTTGTAATTATCTTAAATAAAACATTACATAGACTTATTGGGCTAAACTGCTTAATACTTTCCAGTTTCTCCATTTTAGCAATTAGAACCAATAAAGCATCATTCAACGACTCTGGTAACTGCCCTGATGTGAAGAACTCCAGCACAAACCGTGTTACTGATGGTCCCACATCCTCCCAACAGTGTTGATAGAAATCTGGTTGAAACCCATCAGGTCTTGGTGCTTTGAACTGACCCATACTTCGAACTGATGCTTCAACCTCAACCGCTAAGAAAGGACAAGCTAGTCTTTCTTGTGTTTAAACAAATCACTTTTATCTCTCTTTTTTGTGTGTTTGCTGATTACATTAGATCTAAGTTGGTGGGCGACAAATGTGTTGCGACCTTCGTTTTTGCATTGAATGAAAATTATCATCATCAAACATGTATCATGATAGAAGATCATAATATAGGTAAAGTTGTTTGATTTCTTTTCTTATTTAATATAACTGAAAAGACTCTTAAATCAGATAATTTCTTAGACTTCTATAGTTACCTTTCTAAGCATCTCCAATGGTAAATATCTTACCAAGTTTCTAAGCAATATTAACTACAAAAAGTATAAATTTTTCAGCTAAATTTTTTTGTAAAATTAAATACAAGTTATCACTCCAATGGTAAAGTTCTAACCAAGTTTCTTAGCATTCCATTTTTAAAAAAATCAAAGAAATTATTTTACAAGCAAAACATATAAAGAAAAATCTTATCCTCTTGAAGTTGGTTTTGAAAGAAAAAACCTGAGTAAAAGCTTGAAGATTGAAGATAGAATACATGCACAAACAATTACATGAGCAATGAAGTTGAAGTTGCTCTTGGTATGTTGGTGTTGAGTACAAGCTTGTTGTTGCTCTCGAATGTTGAATCAATACCTGCAAAATGCATCAAACCGACATCATCAAACAAATCTCAATTTATGAAACGATCCGATCTTTTTTTTTAATTTAATAATACTAATTCAACTAGTGGTCTCATATCCACTAGCCGTCTAACCATAATCAAACCAAACAACAGAAAATAACTAACAGATACCATTAAACCAATAACCAGTAAATAATAACCAATAATTCAACAACTCAATCCATCAGAATCATAAACCAACAATCAGCATCCTAGCAACATTCTATGACTCAACTCTAGCAACCTAACAGAAGCTAGATGCACCACAAGCATCTAGAACATCCTCTTCTTCATCACTTTGATTCCACGATAACACTTTGCCTTTACCTGCACCAAAACACATATGAGATGCGTGAGTATTTTGTAAACACTCAGTGAAGCAATCCTCCCATCTACTGGGCTATACACACAAGCAATTAAGAAATCTCTAACCATCAAAAAACAATCAACAAACAAACAACAAACCAGGACAACTGCATCGACCGGCACCAACCCATGCATCGACCGACACCAACGGGAGTTGCATCGACCATTGCAAGATCACCTGCATCGACCGACACCAACACTGCATCGACCGATGCATGCTCGACATTGCACAAAATCCCTAATTGCATCTGTCGACGCCTCCACATGGCATCGACCAATGCTCCTAGGTCAAAATGCACCGTCCTCACATTGCATCAACCGACGGACACAATGCATCGATCGACGCATATACCGAGCAACATCTTCCCCGAAGCTCCTCACCGGACTCTCTGTCCCTATACCACCAAAACACAAACCCTTGCCACAGAGAAGCTTCTCAAAACCTCCAGTGACACATAAACTCTCTAACAAGCTAAGGAATCAACCACATAACACATAAACATGAAAATCAGAGAAATCTCAAGCTTAGATAAGCCATGGTCCTGCATTCACCTTTGCCAAAGAAGTTTTCTGACTCTAAAACGACAGATCTACACTACTAGCAAGCTCCTACAATGATCCCAGCTACAGATCTCCACTCCACAGACAATATCTATCGGGAAACAGCTAGAAAACTCCAAAAACCCACAAGAACAGTTTCTCTCTTCTTTTCTCTCTAAAAGCGGCTAATTCTGACTAAAAACGACAACTCCTTTTAAACTCGACTTCCAGGATTTCCTAACCCCAAAATGCAGCGTTTAACTTACTCGCTTAGAGACCAAACCGGTCTTGCATCGACCGATGCAACACCTGTATCGATCGATGCACATCCCTAATCGGGATTCCGGTTCACTGATATTAATGTTTATACTTATCTCATCACTGGATCTGACAATATGTTCTGGACTTCAGGCTCACTTGTAAAGTTTACATATTTGTTGTGAGAATCAGAAAAAAATAGTATATAAAAACCTTGCAATGGACATAGACCTTTGTGCCATTGTAGAGTACAACCGTCGTGGGTTTAACCAGCCATCAGTTTGTGCCCATCAGTTTGTGCCCATTAGTTTGTACTAGCCGTTCCATGCCTTTGTCCATATCAAAGGCTTGTATGGCTTGTTCAGAGCAAACAAATCACAGTAGAAACTGTTGCATGTGTTTATCTGTTACCAAAACCAATAAGTTTGAGTTCATTCTTCAAAGTCAAACACATCCACCCGCTCCAGACCAATTAACCAACTAACACTTACTAACTTATTACAAAGAAGATTCTAACTCTAAAACGACAGATCTACACTCCTAGGAAACTCCTACAACGATCCCAGCTACATATTCCATGGAATTGGGATACATATGAAGGTTTGTTCAGTTCTCGGGTAAAAAGAGAGGATTCTAGCTTTAAACCAAGGTATAGCAAAACCAGGTGTAGCCGCAAAACAAGGCTTAGTAGTAGAAAGTGGTGTGGATTCCTTGAGAAAGACGTTCACCGGAGAAGCCACCTGTTTGAAGAAACAGAGTATGGCGAATTAGAAAAAAGTGGTGTTGAGTTTGAAAGGAAGACGTCAACACTGAGAAGCTGCATGTTGGATAAACATAGCAAGACTACTCAGCAAGTAAAGGTTCAAGGAACGCATGAGATGTGATGGTGATCAAAGAGAGTCACCAAGCAATAAAAGAGGATGCTTAAAGTCATAGAAAAAATGGAGCATGAGCCGATTGAAGAGTTAACCGAAGACAACATGGAGCAGATTCAAGCGTACGATGTCATGGAGACGTTATGGTGATCAAAGTTAGACACCAAGTACAAAAGAAGGATGCGTACTTTAGAGAAAAATTTAGCATAAGCCGGTTGAAAAGATAACCAAAGAAGACGTTAAAATTTTTTTACGCAAGAGGCATCACACAGACGTGATGTGATGGTGATCAAAGTAAGACACTAAGCAAGAAAGGAAGCTTCTTACCTAAGAGAGAAAAGGGAGAAGCAGTTGGTTGCAAAAGGGGAGAAGAAGATAGCTCATCCAAAGAGAAAGTGAGTAGAAGAAGGTTGCAAGAACAGCAACAAAGACATGGTAGAAGATAACGGGATAAACGTAATGAAAGTTCATGGGGAATTCAAGTAACACGTGAAAGAGGTCACGGGAAATTTGAAAAAAATGGAATGAATGAGCAGAAGAATTGAATTGGTGAAGAGACGAGTGTATTAACTTTGAGTGATAAAAAGAAAGTCACCAAGAGGGAGACAAGAGACAAAGCCTTCAAGCCAGTTCACTTGCAGAAGAAGATAGAAGAGATTAAGCTCTATTAATTGAAATCAAAGCAAAAGAGAAAGAAGAAGATGTTCACACAACAGCAAAACTCAAACATGTGTGAAGCATTCAATCAAGAGGGTGACAAGATGTCACTCTACGCTTTTGAAGACGAAAGTTGTGACTAATTAAGAAAGAAGCTTTATAACATCCGCGAACCAGAATCTTGGTTTAGGATGTGCATCGATCGATGCAGGTGTTGCAGCGGTCGATGTAAGGCCGGTTTGTCACGAAACGAGTTAAGTTAAATGTTGTGTTTTGGGATAGGGAAAAACCCTTAAGTCGTGTATAAAAGCAGTTTTTATCGCCTTGTGACCGAGTTTAGCCGTTTTTGAGAGAAAGAAAAGAGAGAAAGTTGTTCTTGAGGATTTTGGGAGACTTGTGACTGTTCTTGGGAGATGTGTAGTTGGGATCGTTGTAGAAGCCTTCTAGGAGTGTAGATCCGACGGTTTAGAGTTAGAATATTCTTTGGCAAAGGTGAGTGCAGGACCATGGTTTATCTAAGCTTGAGATTTCTCTGATTTTCGTGTTTATATGGTATGTGGTTAAATCTGTGGCTTGTTGATTGTTTATTAGTCACTTGAGGCTTTATGAGGCTTCTTTGTGGCTTTTGATCGTGGATTGATGATTTAGGAATGGAGATATGGCGAGAGGCTTCGGGAAAGAACGATGCTCGACATGTGCGTCGATCAATGCACTTTGTGCGATGGTTGATGCAATGCGAGGACGGTGCAATTTGACCTAGGAGCGTCGGTCGATGCCATGTGGAGGTGTCGATCGATGCAATTAGAAAATCTCGTGAAATGTCGAGCATGCATCAGTCGATGGAGTGTTGGTCTCGGTCGATGTAGGTGAGTCTTGTATCGGTCGATGCAACCCTAATTGGTGTCGGTCGATGTATGGGTTGGTGTCAGTTGATGCATTTGTCATGGTTTGTTTGTTGATTGTTGTTTGATGGTTAGAGTTATCTCAATTGCTTGTGTGTATAACCCAGTAGATGGGAGGATTGTCTGATTGAGTGTTTATAAAACACTCACGCATCTCAAATATGTTGTGATGCAGGTAAAGATAAAGTGCGATCGTGGAATCAATGTGATGAAGAAGAGGATGTTTTAGTGGCTCTTTGATGTGTGTTCTGGCTTCTGTTAGATTGTTAAAGTTGAGTTAGTAGAATATTGCTAGGTTACTGGTTTTATGTTTTATTACTTGGTTGAATCATCATTATCACTCGTTTATTATTTATTGATTATTGGTTATTGATTAAATGGTATATTTTTGTTATTTTCGCTGTTTGGTTTGATGGTGGTTAGGTGATTAGTGGGTTAGAATCACTAATTATTTAATATATTTAAAAAACAAAAAAGAAACGGATCGGGTCAAGCTTATGGAAAAACAAAACTCAATTAAGAGGAAGTGTTGGTAATAATTGAGTTTAGGCTTATATCATTTTATATAACTATATTATTAAGTGTGTTGTTAAGTCAAAGGTTATGTGTAAACCGTAACTAGTCACGAACCGTTGTTAGTTTCGGAAGTTGCAACGGTTGCTTTCGTGGCTTTAGGAAAACTGGATGCTATCTTATTGTAAAAGTTGTCGAGAATAATTGAAAAGTTTTCCACTTTTTTATTCTCTGTTTTTATTTCTACCATGCTCTGTATTTGAAGTAATGGCTTCTGGTCTGATACAAAAGCTGTTTTTTTCTTCTACCATGCTGTGTATTTGAAGCAATGGCTTCTGGTGTGATACAAAATCAATACTTACAGTTACTAGCATTAACTCCTCTATCATAATTGTCTAAAATCTAAATCTATTACTGAAACGACTCGATCCATTTTTTTTTAAATAATAAATAGTAAAAATAATAATAATAATAATAATAATAATAATAATAATAATAATAAATAAACTACAACTAGTGATCCCATACCCACTAGCCCCCTAACCACAATCACAACCAACAGCGGAAAACAAATATCAATATCCAATAATATACCAAACATCAGGAAACATAAAACTGACAACCAAGCAATGTTTCTAATGACCCAACTCTAGCAACCTAGCAATGCCAAACAACAACCAATCGAGTCCCTAGAACATTTTCCTCTTCATTGCCTTGATTCCACGATCACACTTTGCCTTTACCTGCACCACAAACACAAATGGCAATGCATGAGTATTTTATAAGCACTCAGTAAGGCAATCCTCCCATCTACTGGGCTATACACACAAGTAATAGAGACATCTCTAACCAACAATCAACAATCAACAATCAACAACAAACCAGGACTCTGCATCGACCGACACCATGCATGCATCGACCGACACCAGTTGGGATTGCGTCGACCGATGCAAGGTTCACTTGCATCGACTGATACTCCCATTGCATCGACCGACGCATGCTCGACATAGCACAAAAACCCTAAAGTTTTACGCGCCGTCCTCGCACTTGCATCGACCGACGCACCAAGTGCATCAACCGATGCACATGCCGAGCATCGTTTCCCCCCGAAGCTTCTCGCCGGATCTTCGTTCCTACAACCACAAAACTCGATCCCAAGCCACAAGAAAGCTTCCTAACGTCCCAAACAATAATCTACCAAGCCTAACAACACATAACAAGCAAATCAGAGAGATCTCCAGCTTAGATAAGCCATGGTCATGCACTTACCTTTGCCAAGACGATTCTGAACCTTAAACAAACAAGAAAAACACTTCTAGGAAGCTCCTACAACGATCCCAACTACAGATCTCTACAGAAACCTCCTCAAATCACCTAAAATCTTCAAGAACGCTCAAGAACACTTAGGAACCTTTTCTCTCTTTTATTTTCTCTCAAAAACGACCAAACTCGCTGAATGAGACAAAACACTCGAGTTAAGGGTTTTCCCTAACCCAAAACGCAGCGTTTAACTTAAACTCGTCTGCACTAAACCGGCTATGCATCGACCGATGCAATCCCTAAATCAGAATTTCGGTTCGTGGATGTTACAATCAGTAGAATTTTAAAGAGTAAGATCTATTCTTTTTAGTAGTATTTATATTTTTAGCGTCGAACCATAAGATTTATTTGGATTATTATTTTGTTAATCACATTGTGAATCAATATTAACGTTTAATTTCCTATTTTTAATTTTTTTTTCTATATTAGTTTAAAAAAAATATTGTTTTTGTTTTTCAGTTTTAATTTTGGCATGAATACATAACTTTGTTTCAGGTGAAACTTATTTTGAAACATATAAATATATATAAAAAAAGGATAAATACCAGAAATCAATTTATTTTTTATACATTTGAATTTTAAAAGTAGATTATTTAGATTTATGGTAAAAATAGCATAATTTGATTGAGATGTAAAACGTTTATCTGAAACCAACCCAAAAAAAAAAACCAAAAAGAACTAGTTCCATTCCACGTTGTAGAAGACTAGAAGACCAGTCGTTACTCGTTAGTAAAGTACAAAAAGTCACGTCTAAAAATTTAATTTATTCCCTCAATATTAACTAAACTCGTACAAGTTGTACGGTACAACCTATCAAAAGATTCGATTACCAACAAAACCTTATTTTAAAAAAAAAATACAATAATCAAACCGCCACGACAAAAACACGTAACTAACTGAATTAATTAGTAAAGTTACTTATTGTTGCTCCTGGCTCCGTCGCCTTAGCTTCCGGCGACGATTTCACATCCTTCGACGGCGTAACCGCCGTTCCGGTAAGCTCCAACGGCAAATCATTAGCAATACCCTTAAGGTAAAAAGTGTAGAACAGTTTCGTCGGATACACAAGCTGTTGAAGCTTAACTTGTCCATACGCACCTTCAAAGATTCCTGAGCCACCAGTGACGGCTAGGAACGTGTCCTCGTAAGTCAAGTACGGTCCTTGTACGGACAAGTGGCCATAGTCACCGAAGTAGAAGCTGTAAGACGCTTCGAATCTGTCGCCGCTCTTTTCAGGAACGTGTTGGATCAAAACGCAGAGACCTGCCGTGATCCCCACGCGTTTCTTGAGATCGCCTGTGTAGAGTTTGTTTGTGAATGGTACAAGATCGCCGAGACAGAGCTC
>NC_025688.1:4164448-4173044 GCF_000633955.1 Camelina sativa | reverse complement strand
GGCAAATCATTAGCCAACCCTTTAAGGTAAAAAGTGTAGAACAGTTTCGTAGGATACACAAGCTGTTGAAGCTTAACTTGTCCATACGCACCTTCAAAGATTCCTGAGCCACCAGTGACGGCTAGGAACGTGTCCTCGTAAGTCAAGTACGGTCCTTGTACGGACAAGTGGCCATAGTCACCGAAGTAGAAGCTGTAAGACGCTTCGAATCTGTCGCCGCTCTTTTCAGGAACGTGTTGGATCAAAACGCAGAGGCCTGCCGTGATCCCCACGCGTTTCTTGAGATCGCCTGTGTAGAGTTTGTTTGTGAATGGTACAAGATCGCCGAGACAGAGCTCTGTTGGTTTCTTGCCGAGTTTAAGAACTGCTGGACTGTTTCTATCTCCTTCGTTTAGCTCGTACACGTTCAGTTCTTGGATCTTGCCTGAATCAAGAACTCGAGTTTATGAAATGTGTATTCGATTTTGAGCTTAAGTCTCAGTTTTTTACAAGAAAATTTTATCTTGATTTCTCGAAATTTACGAATTTTCAAAATAATAAAAGTATCTTTGAATTGGGTATTTGATCTTGATTTTGTCCTTTATACTAAAAAAGACAAACCAAAGGATCTGGAAACTTACTTGGTCTGGAGAGTTCAGTCTTCTTGCCCCAGTTCCAGAAGAAAGCTCGAGTAACGTTGAGATTCTTGGTAGTCGATCTTGATCGGGAGAAGAAATATGGACCGTTAGATGAGATTCCAAGGTTTTGGAAAGATCTGGAGAAACCCAGAAGAGAGCTGCGATTAAAGTGATGGTTGTTACGGGAGAGATTGTTGAGATTTGTCATAGAGATGGATTCGAGTGACATAGCAGCAGAAGAAGCCATTGATCAAGAGAAGAGTTTTGGAAACTTTGATATGACTGACTTTGAGGCTTTGGTTTTATGGTTGTTGAGTTGTGTAATTAGTTTACGCATCTGTATGTGTGTATTTATATTTGATGGTTGTGAAGTTGCACGTGCGTATTATTTAGAAAGTGTGTTTCTAACGAAAGATGCTTTGTGAAGTTTCCCACTCGGTTTCGATGGTCTAAAAGCGTAAGCTAGAGAATTTCATGTAATTTATTTATTGACTTACAACCGTGTTATAATAATATTAAGGAGTACGAGATCTCAAAGTAATGGGAATATACTAAAAAGGTCAAAAGATCAAAGTCTTTAAGATCAGCATGTTTTAGTGAAGGTATATAAAGGTGGTCGGTTGTGTCAAATTTCTGTGTACACATAAAATATTTTCAGAAAAATATAAAATATAAAATAAAAAAAATATATATATTCAAATAGTTCTATGATCACTAACAAAATCAAATCGATTTTGATATTCTTTGTGCATTTATGAAACATGGAGTTTAGTGACTGTTACATTACAAATAGTTTGAATTTTTCGCCTGTCTTCGGTCCTTTTTTGATGCTCTCTTGAATGGCTATGTTGCAGTCTTGTAGATGTATCATTTACAAACAAGTTTTGACAATTCTGTAAGCTAAGGCTTTGAAGGGATGTTGTGGATAAAGTGGACTATATCACACTCTATTTTTGGAACGGACAATAATTTGTCGCATACCAAATTTATTTTTGCGTAAAAACGGTTCATAATTGATATGCAGTAAATTATTTTTTATTGAATTTATTATTAAATTATATTAAAAAAAACAGTTTTATAATGCTTGTGTATAAATCTTCTTAAACATTGCGGCAAACCAAGCTTGGATGCTAGTATCCTCGCCATTCCCAATCGTGCTTAGCCGATTGCATACATTTTTATCTATTAGTTTTACTAGCTTTTTCACCTTAGCAGGTTGCTCCCCATTTTATTATTATTCTTAATATTTACTATTACAAATTTGGTAAATAAAAAATGGTCTAGTTCGTAAATAGATTTATTCCAACTGTTGTAACCGTTAGGACCATAAAACTCGTCATTTTACTAACTTTTTACTGCCAACTACATGAAAATATCCATTAATGCGTTAGAGGCAGAGCCATTTCCAATGCCAATTTTGTTATGATATGATCATGCCTGGCCCGATAGATGTATCTTGTCATAGACCCAAAAAGATAAATTGGCCAAATTATATCACATTCATTTTTTTTGAGTTTTTTTGTCCATTTTAAAAAAGAAACTTTTAAAACTTTTTACTGCCAACTACATGAAAATATCCATTAATGCGTTAGAGGCAGAGCCATTTCCAATGCCAATTTTGTTATGATATGATCATGCCTGGCCCGATAGATGTATCTTGTCATAGACCCAAAAAGATAAATTGGCCAAATTATATCACATTCATTTTTTTTGAGTTTTTTTGTCCATTTTAAAAAAGAAACTTTTAAAACTTTTTACTGCCAACTACATGAAAATATCCATTAATGCGTTAGAGGCAGAGCCATTTCCAATGCCAATTTTGTTATGATATGATCATGCCTGGCCCGATAGATGTATCTTGTCATAGACCCAAAAAGATAAATTGGCCAAATTATATCACATTCATTTTTTTTGAGCTTTTTTGTCCATTTTAAAAAAGAAAAAAAAATCTAAAGAACTGGACCCTTATATGTAAAAATTTCTTCCAAGAAAATCAAAATATGAACGCATAGATATGTTTATGAGAATTTAGAAGAGACAAAAAAAGAATATTTGTGCAGCCCTTTATTGTCGCACATTTGTCCACCCCACTTGAGCAGGATCTGGATGTGCTTCCAACAACTTCTGCTTTTTTCTAAAATTTATTTGTTTTTGCTGAGCTGAAATATTTTCCGATTGATAAATTACGTGCAAGTTATGTAACAATGTAAGAGATGGTTCATGCATCTTTTTAGTAGCATTGGTCCCAGTTGTATTATCGGTTCCATCTGGATCTACAACTTTAACATCCTCTAAACACATAAACTTCAAACAATTCTCATCAAGTATTTGGGAGTTAGCATGTTTCCTAGTTTCATATCATCACGAAGTTAGTGGCCATATATATACAGATGGTGGAACACAAAACACTGGTTCTGTCTTCTCATTCGATTGTTCAGAGAATTCTCAATCAACACTATTATTCGTCTCTAAAAAATGCTCTCAGACACATTTCCCGAGCTAGCTGAAAGAAGTAAACTAAGTTCAAAATAGCAGATCTCACCCACTTTTGATTTTTTTTCTAGCAAAGTTTATTTTATTTTTGGCTTTATACGAATATATGATGCCTTGAGGCGGTCGGCGTCCTCCCTAGTGAGTCCGGTGATGGAGACGCCCCTCATGCCACTTCCCTGCTGGGATGACCGAGTAAAAAGAAACCCCTCTTACCTTCTAGCTCCTCGACCCAGACAACTGTAAGAAAGGTAGCAAGACAAAGCACCCCTGCAACCATAATCGTACAATCATTACAAGCTGCTAATATGGTAACGTTGAGCTTCTCTCTTATTTAAGATTGCACCCTTAAATACCTAAACCCTCTCACCTCTAGGTGAAGAACTGTTTTTGTTGACTCGCATTTATTGCCTCTTGTCGTAAGTATTTAACTCTCAGTACTTTGACAAGAAAACTCAGCCTCTTTTGGCAAGAACACTCTCACCTCTGTGTGAAGAATCCAAGCTTTGGATACTTTTAATTTGTCTCTACACCATGGACAGAAGAATTCCCTACCAACTAAGAGGGAAAGGGAAACAAAATGAGTTTGCACATCCTACTTACAGAAGAGTCTGAGCCCCAGAACTAGACAACATAAACCTTATCAAAGAAAACACCCTTATTTTGATAAGGAGACTCACCAACCCGACTCTCCAACACCTCTGGTCACTCATCCCTTTCCTCTCGAACCGGTGGAACCTACGAGTTAAAGCCACTGGATCTTATCTTGGAAATGGCTGCTTCCAATTCCTGTTTGAGTTTGAGGAAGATATGTAAAAAGTTTTGGACAACAAACCATACCATTTTAACAAATGTATGGTCATACTCCAGAAGTGGGAGCCCATTATCTCACCTACCTTCCCGTCAAAAATCCCATTCTGGATTAAAATCAAAGACTTGCCTAAGCACTACTGGAAATATGAAATGATATAATCCATTAGAGAAGAAGTAGGGGAAATCCTGCAGAAAGAAATCACTCTAACAATGATAAAGATGAAAGTCATGGTGGATGGCCTACAACCGCTGATCAAGGAAACCAAAGTGAAATTTCAAAATGGAAGTGAAGCGCTAATATCTCTATAGTGTAAAGGACTAAAAAATCATTGCCTTTACTGTAACAGGATATCAAATGAGGAAAAAGATTGTCCGGTGCTAAAAACTGTTGAAACGGAGAAAAAGACACCAATAGTGCCTAGGCACCAAGCAGAATATAGAGAAAGATCCTACTCGCACAAAGATACACACTAAAGAAGGGACCAGAATAAGGGCTCATATCGACATGACTCTAAGACAAAGACTAACTCCCATAGAGGGTATCTACAGGATAGACAACTAAGTCATAGATCCTCTTATGCGGACAGATCTAGATACCAGCGACCAATTAACAATGATAGATCACCCTCTCGACCCTTGGGACTATCCAGAGGAGAATCTTGCATGCAATACCCAAAGCGTTTTCCTGGTTATCATCCTCCAAATATGCAGTGGAGAGAAAAAGCAAGCGCCAGAAGCAGTGCAAATATCTTACCAGTGGAGTTCTCAGAAACCTTTACACCATGTCACCCTCGGTTGGAAAGACATGTGACTGCAGAAATCACACCTCGACTCCCTCTTCCTATGATCCCATCCAGAGAAGAGGTTATGGGGGAGTTTCCTGATGTCACCATCCAGTATGTGAGCTACGCTGACCCTACTTAACAAGCTGCAAGGAAACAGAGGGTTATTCAAGGTGAATCCTAAGCCCTAATGGCATAAACTGCAGCTTACATAATTGAAGCGACCACAAATAAAAACCTTAGTTTTCTGGAAGACCAATCAGAGCTAAGCCAGGATCTACTAGTACACCCTTCACTGCGAGATGATTCACCATTGGCAGCCCCAAAAAAAAAAACAGAGGACGCCCTCCGATTGCAAAACCTACAAGCAGGAACCCGTCACAACTCTTGGATGCAAAGTCAAGTATGCGACATAAGGTGATTATCCAGAACTCACCCAAGAGAAAAACTACCCCTAAGAGACATGTACCTCCCTGTGACGAGAATAATTCCACTGACCACCTCAACAATACAAAACAGAAGCTCATCTTAAACAATGACAATGTCCAAATTTTCTACTAGTAGAGTTCCACGAAAGAGTACTATCATACCTGCTATAGTGAAGAAGAGAGGGGATTTTCAAGATCTCCCCCCCCTTCCTTAAGAGTACTATGCTGGAACTGTTGTAGTCTGCAGAATCCCATTACAGTTCGCAGACTAAGAGAGATTCACAAACGAGTCTATCCGGACATAATTTTCTTCATGGAGACAAAGAATTCTGATGACTTTTTTCCCATAAAGCTTCAAAGTATGATTTTTTCAGCAAATAAACTGGTCTCACCTCATAGCCCGAGAGGGGTTGGCCTTGCACTGCTCTGGCAACAACATTTGGAGGTGGACATAATTCAGGATTGCTCAGATTTCATAGACACTCGCATTAAAGCTGAAGGTAGAGATTCTTTGCCACCTTTGTATACGGAGAGCCTGACAAAACAAAAAGAAAAGCAATTTGGGAGCTGATATGCGGACCATTATGTCAGAGTGTGATCTTTTTTCGATCTTTAACATGCGGGGAACTTCTTGTCCTGGCGTGAAAAAAAGATAAGACCATTTAGTTCATTATCGACTGGATAGAGCAATGTCTAATAGCTCATGGGCAGAAGCTTACCCTTCAGGTCGTGCTGAATATCTCAACTTTGAGGGCTCGGATCATAGACTAGTGGTGACTTACTTTGACTTGCACCACAAAAGGAAAAAAAAAAAGCTTGTTCAGATATGTCAGTAGACTAAGAAGGAACAAAGAAGTCACCCAACTGATTAGCAGCCAATGGAAGCCAGAAGAAGATGAGGAGGTAGAAAGTAAAATCAATGGTTGCTCGAAGGCCATCATTCACTGGTAAAAAAAAACATCATTAAGATAGCCAAATGAGAATAGAGACAACATGTAAAAAGCTAGAAGAAGCTATGTCTAGCCAAGACTCTAACTTAATCCAACTAGCATTACTCAATGATGAGTTAAAACAAGCGTACAAAGATGAAGAAGAGTTTTAGAAATAGCGAAGCAAACAACTTTGGCTTACCCTTGGTGATAAAAACAATGGATACTTTAATGCCATAACAAAAGGTAGGAAAACTATCAATAAGTTTTCAGTGCTAGAGGATGATGAGGACCAAGCTTTCTATGCAGAAGAGAAAATATTGGATGTCATCACTGAATACTACCAGAACCTCTTCAAATCAACATGGACCACTAATACTATAACTTTTGCAGAAGCCATCAGCCCCCACATTACAGAGGAAACCAATGTTGAACTCATAACCATACCTTTGCCAAACGAGATCAAATCAGCATGTTTCTCCATCCATCCTGACAGGGCGCATGGTCCGGATGGCTTCTCAGCAAGTTTCTTCCAAAAAATTGGCACACAGTAGGTTCTCAAATCTTCTCAGAAATTCAGAGCTTCTTTACCTCTAGAATCCTACCAAAAAACATCAATAATATTCATGTCACACTGATCCCAAAACTAACAAACCCCAAAAAAGATGTGAGGCTACAGACCAATAGCCCTATGCACGATTTATTACAAGATCATATCCAAAATCCTTACCAAGAGGCTACAACCCATCCTGCATATACTTGTTGCGGAGAACCAATCCACCTTTGTACCCTAAAGAGCGATCTCAGATAATGTGCTCATCACACATAAAGTTCTTCATTATCTTCACTCATCGTCTACAAAACAAAGATGTTACATGGCTGTGAAAAAGAAATGAGTAAAGCATACGACAAAATCGAATGAAACTTTATTACTAAAGTGCTTGAAAGAATGGGTTTCCATGCGACTTGGATTAGTTGGACTTTGCAATGCGTCACCACAGTGAGTTACTCTTACCTCTTAAATGGAGCAGCCCAAGGATTGGTTACTCCCCAGAGAGGTATACGGCAGGGGGATGCCCTGTCCCCTTACTTATTTATACTGTGTAGTAAAGTGTTGACGGGTCTTTGCCAAAAAGTACAAAGAGAAAATAAACTCAAAGCAATAAAAGTTGGAAAATAAGGCACGAGGATTAACTACTTACTTTTTGCTGATGATACTATGTTCTTCTATAAGACTGACGCTGTAAACTGCACAACCTTGATGCAAATCCTCCATCAATATGAGCTAGTATCAGGTCAGAAGATCAACACAGACAAATCAGCTATAACCTTTTCTGCCAAAATTCCCCTAAAGACCAAAGAGAGAATTAAAACCCAACTGGGAATCCAAAGTACTTGAATTATTTGGCAGAAAGAAGAAGGACTTATTCACCATCATAGTGGGTAGGATCCGGCAATGAGCATACAACTGGTCATCTCGATATCTATCGGCAGCTGGAAAGAAAACACTGCTAAAATCTGTCCTAGCGGCCATGCCAACCTACTCCATGTCTCACTTCAAGCTCCCTAATTATATGTACAAGCGTATCCAATCCATTTTTGGTGGGATGAGAGTATGGAGAAAAAGAAAATGTGTTGAGTATCGTGGAACAAGCTAGGAAGAGGAAAAGGAAAAAAGGGCTAGGTTTCAGAGACTTGCAGAGCTTTAATGACGCTCTCCTGGCCAAGATCAGCTGGAGAATTTTGACAAACCTCGATTGTCTCTTGGCAAAGGTTCTCCTAGGTAAATATTGTCACACTACCCCGTTCCTAGATAGTGTAGCTCCTGCTTCCACTTCTCACGGTTGGAGGGGAATCCTAATTGGCAAAGTTCTCCTGAAATCACAGCTAGGGNTGTCGCTGCTCTTTTGGCCTACTGAATAGTGTGCAGGCGGAGGCGGCGGAGGAGGCGGTGTTGATGGGAGCTGATATGCTTGAGTGTCGCTGCTCTTTTGGACTGAATAGTGTGCAGGCGGAGGTGGCGGAGGAGGTGGTGTTGATCGGAGCTGATTTGCTTGAGTGTCGCTGCTCTTTTGACCTACTGAATAGTATGTAGGCGGAGGCGGCGGAGGAGGCGGTGTTGATCGGAGCTGATTTGCTTGAGTGTCGCTGCTCTTTTGGCCTACTGAACTGTATGCAGGCGGAGGCGGCATAAAAGGCGGTGAAGAGGTCGGAAGTTGAGAAGTAGAACATGTTGCAGGAGTTGCCAAAGCTGAAGCATNATACATACTTCCGGCTACAAACGACATTTGGTATCTACTCTGCAAAATTTGGCTACTATGAGAGCATCATCCACTACCCAGAAGATACCCTACAACAAGATTTGAATAGAGGCTTCAAGTGGAATGCTTACATNTCACTGTTTGGTCTCTCAGATGTTTGAGAGTATCTGTCATTTTGGTTCAGTGAAGAGTAAGTAGGCAGTGGTGGAGGTGGAGGAGGTGGAGGCGGTGCAGCTGCTTGCTTAGATGGTAAAACTGATGTAGTGGCCTCACTGG
>NC_025688.1:4161852-4164348 GCF_000633955.1 Camelina sativa | reverse complement strand
ATACCCTACAACAAGATTTGAATAGAGGCTTCAAGTGGAATGCTTACATTTAGAGTACAAGAACTTCACCAAAGATTAAATTCTTTATGTAAAAATTGATGAGAGGAGCATTATCGGTGGGGAAAACTTAAGGGCATGAAATGTGAACAAAGATGCGGTCTGCCCTTTGTGTGGAAACCTTAAGTCCACTCTACACCTCTTCTTCTCTTACAGATTCGCCAAAGAAATCTGGAACCTCGCTCCTCTGATAGTACCATTGAACCCGCATCATTTTACTACCATTAGAGAGGGTTTTGAAACACTCCAAGGCACCATCACTTTGCCACCTTCCGGATCTGGACAAGGCCCCATTCGCCCTTAGATTCTCTAGAAGATCTGGATGGAGCATAACCACCAGATCTTCTCCAAACGTCACGATTCTCCAGGGGAAACCGTATCAACTACGATATACCTAGCTCGTGAATGGCAGTTAGCCCAGGGAACGATCCATGAACCAAAACAAATTTGCCCTAAAGAGAGTATCCCCACCCCATGATCCAATGTGTTGATACTCCAAACGGATGCGGCTTGGGATGCGATCTCTCGTAAAGCGGGATTAGGCTGGCAATTCTCAAACATAGATCGGGTATAAAGATATCCGACTCCACTTCATCGCCTCATGTCAGATCACCATTGATGGCTGAAAGGCTTGCGATGCTTCACGCCCTAAGACAAGTATCGACACTAGGGTTCACAAAAATTTATGTAGTTTTAGACTCAACTCAATTGATTGAAGCCATTAAATCGGAGACTCACCAGAAAGAGCTCCACAAGATTCAACATTATATCCTTGTTATCTCTGCTTTTTTTCAAAAAATTTGTTTTAGATTTGTACCGAGAGAAGAAAATAGAGAGGCAAATGCTTACCATTGCTCTACAAAACTCTCCTATTATAAGGATTTAATTTTAATTAATGAAAGTTATGGCTTTGCCAAAAAAAAAAGTTAGAGAATTCTCATTTGCTTGGCCTAATTTTTTATTTATTTATTTAAAACCCAAAATATATCTTAGTTTATTTGCTTTTTATTTCATTTGTTTACCGTAAAATTAACAAATGCTTCAAAACTGTTGTTGTCAATTGAGAACACTAGAAAGTGGTTTTGTCCCTTTATTCTTCATTCTCCGACCTCCTTCCCTTCATCCTTGTTTACGTCAATCTCCTGTTCTTAGTTATCACATGTTAGTCCCCAAATTAAGTAGATGATTATGCATGTGAGCTTTACCATCATGGTCCTCTTCCATTTTTTTTTAATTTATTTCTCAGCAACTTTTTAAAGTTTGTGGATGGAGAACTCATAATCACCGTCAACTATTTGTTAAAAGAGGCGTGTGACATGTGGATCATTAACTTTGACATGGTTTACCAAAAAAAAAAAAACTTTGACATGTAAATTTTACTAGACATCTTTTCACGATATTATATTTTTATTGGCGGTGACAAAAAAGGAATAAGATAAGTACATAATTTATTTCCCCAATGAATCGATTAATACAAGAGATTAAACATAGGACTAATATCATGAATTAATTAATATAGTTACTTATAACTCTGCTAAGCTCCAGCGCCTTAGCTTCCGTCGCCGGTTTCACGTCTTTAGACGGAGGAACCGGCGTTCCGGTGAGCTCGTCCGGCAAATCATTAGCCAACCCTTTAAGGTAAAAAGTGTAGAACAGTTTTGTCGGATACACAAGCTGCTGAAGTTTAACCTGTCCGTACGCACCTTCGAAGACTCCTGTGCCACCAGTGATGGCCAAGAACGAGTCCTCGTAAGTCAAGTACGGTCCTTGTACTGACAAGTGGCCGTAGTCTCCGAAGTAGAAGCTTCGAATCTGTCACCGTTCTTCTCGGGGACGTGTTCAATCACGACGCAGAGACCGGCGGTGATTCCCACACGCTTCTTAAGATCGCCGGTGTAGAGTTTGTTTGTGAATGGGACAAGATCGCCGAGACCGAACATTGAGCTGAAGGCGTTCTTGAGATTTTTAGGGCTGTGTCTATCTAGTTCGTTAAACTCGTACACGCTTAGTTCTTGAACTCTACCTGAAATTATCACAAGGAGAATGAAAAAAAAAAGTTAATATGTGAGTTGGGTACTTTGTAATTAATGAGAGATGAGATCATGTTTAGACAACTTACTTGGTCTAGCGTCTTGGGAGAGAGCTCGGGTAGGAGTGAGGTTCTTCTTGGGAGTTAAACTTGATGGAGAGGAGAAATTTAGACCGTTGATGAGATTCCAAGATTCTGAAAGGATTTAGAGAAACCAAGAAGAGAACTAGGATGAGATTGGTTATTGCATGACATTAGAGTTGTCATTGAGATAGATTGGAGAGACATAACAAAGGAAGCCATTGATCTAAGAAGATTGTTTAACACTTCGGTTTTTTTTTGGAAGGCTGTTATGAAATAGACTGGACTTTGGTTTATGAGATGAGTGATTTTAATTCTACTAAATGTCT
>NC_025688.1:4156398-4160076 GCF_000633955.1 Camelina sativa | reverse complement strand
GGCATTATCGATCGATACATTTGCTTAGGAGTTGCTAGGAGGAGGTGGCCAAATAGTTTTAGGGTTTTGTAATCTTTATTACTAGAAAATCTAAAGAAATTTTTCATTTTCCTTTTTATTTTATTTTATTAACTTCACCTTTTTTTAAAAAAAAATTCAAATTTTATTTGTATTTTTGTGTAGTAAGTTGTACCTTTTGGAATTAGAAACTGATTTTTGGAATATATTTTTTTTAATTAACTTTAGTTGAATTATAAATTGTGAAAATTACCTAGAATGACTCATATTATAGTGAAAATAACTAGAATAACTTTCTTATGGAAGATGATAATATCAGCATTGTCGAACAAGTCAACAACAGGAGCGCAAACCTTCGCCTGAACCACTACTTGGATGCTATAGAAGAATGGAAAGTGGGCTTTTTCGTCTGTGAATTTTATCTTTCGGCATCGAGAGCAAAACCACTGTGCTGATAAACTAGCAAAACAGACAATTGTCAGCCTGAATGATTATAAATTGTATCGCTCATGCCCTTTTTTCTTACAATCCTTTGTAAACAATGATACAGAGTTTTATCGCTAACAAAGCTATTTGATGGAAAAAAAAACTTTCTTATGGAAGACATAACTAGAATGACTCAAATCTTTTATAAAATGACCTTCTAACATTGTTTTCATTTTTATAAAAAAAATTTCCATTATAACACTTAAATTATGAATAAAAAGAAAACCAAAAGAACTAAAAAAAAAATCACAAAAATCCTATATTAGAAACAATCCTAAATTTAAAAACTTTTCAGTTTTCCTCATTTCTCTCTCTCGACACAAACCCACTCTTCTCTCGTTTCTCTATTGATTCTTCTCTCAGGCGTCGGCGAGGAAGGGATTCTCTCAGGCGACAGATTACTCTTCTCTTGTTTCTCTCATCGGTGATATAATCACTTCTCTCTCAATTCTCCTCCCAGGCGTCGCGAGGAAGGGTTTTTCTCAGGCGATGGAGACGAAGGGTTCTTCTCAGGCAACAGAGATGAGGGGTTTTTCTTAGACGACGAAGAAGAAAGGTTGTGCGACGACATAAATTCTCCCTCAGTTGAAGAAGGGTTCTTCTCACACGAAAAAGTTTGTTTCCCTCTAAACCACCACTATTTTAACCGGAACTCCAGTTCTGGTTTCTTTATGTCCTCATTTACATGTGTTTTTGTTTAATTTTCGTCGTCGTCGTTACATATTTGTGTTGTTGATTTTTGTCACAGATTTGTTTAGTTTTTTGCCCTTTGCCACAAATTTGTCTGATTACAGAGTTCTTTTCGTCTTCACAGATTTGTTTTTTTTCGTCTTCGCAGATTTTTTTAATTACAGAGTTATTTTCATAGTCACAAATTTGTTTGCAGTGTTTTTATTCACTTGTCACAGATTTGTTTGCCAGTTATGTTGTTTGTACAGTTATTTTGGTCCCTTGTCACAGATTTGTTTGCAGTTTTTTGGTCCCTTGTCATCGATTTGTTTCAAATCTTGTTGTTTGAGTACAAGTTTTTTTTGTGGTCACAGATTTGTTTGCAATTGTTTTTACAGGTTTTTGTCGCTTGTCACAGATTTGTTACTTCATTTGATTGCAGTTTTGTTGGTCCCTTGTCACAGATTTGTGTTTAAAATTTATGTTGTTTACTTACAGTTTTTTTAGGTCACTTGTCATAGATTTGTTTGCGAAATTTATTTTCTTTGATTACAATTTTTTTCCCTTGTCACAAAAATATAAGATTAGGAATGACTAATAATCTTATATTTTTGTGTTTAGTAATGACACTTTACCCTCCTCAGCAATATGAAGAAGGGAAATCTCCTCTTCAAATAAAGAGCATGAACCATAACCGCTTTTTGAGTAACTTTAGAATCATGAAAAGTAAAATAGGAAAAGATGTGTGGATTGAATTGAAGGAGTCATATCTTGGGGTCTTTCTTAAGCTGTATGAAGAGAAGTATGTATGGTCCGCCTAGATGGTACATTACTTCCTCACTAATCAGTTGACAGTCAATGTTAGGCATGAGTTTTGGTATATTATTGATGGTCAACAACCACTCAGATTTTCGCTGCAAGTATTTGAGGAAACTACAAGTATAAATTGTGATCCATTTGATCAGTTGGACAAGTTTGATGCTGACCATAAGGAGTTTTGGAAGGAAATGAAAATATCTACAGTGGATGGACCATCTTTGGATGAGTTGAAATCGTCTTTAGAACTTTGCCAAGAGAGTGAGGAGAGTGAGGGTTGGAGTGTTGATAAAAGGAGGATGGTAGGAAGGTTAATAATCCTACATGTTGGCATATTTGGGATTAATCATGGATTGAGGGTACCTTTGAAATTTGCAAAAAGAGTGTTAGATGTAGAGGCTTTTGAGATATATCAGTGGGGGAGAGTGGGTTATTCTAGTTTACTTGACTCAATCAAAGTTGTTACCTACAAGGGGAACAATTACACATTCCATGTATGTGTTTTCACTACAAGAAAACAACGGTTTTGCGATGGACGAATATGTAACGAATCCCTCGCAAATCGACAAAAGCGAGGTATTTGCGAGGAAAGTTCGTTCCTCGAAAATGGCTTCTCGCAAATCGGTCAACGTCGCAAATCCCTCGCAACTTTTGCGAGGAAAAAAATTCCCTCGCAAACTAATCGCAAATTGCGAGGACTTGTTTAAAAAGCAATTTCCTCGCAAATGTCGTATCTAGTAACTCTCTCGCAAATTTGCGATGCTTTTGCAATTATGTTTTCCGTCGCAAATAATAATAATGGTATAAAAAAAATTAAAATTTTCATTTTGGTTAGCTTAATTAGAATTAAACCTGTAATTAAAATTAAACCTGTAATTAGAATTAAACCTTATAACTTATACAAATTAAAGCTGTAATTAGAAGTACTAAGTTTTCAAATAACAAAATAAGTTTACAAGGGAGATCAAGTTCTAAGCTGTTCATTACACATTACACATTAAGAGAAAGAGAGTTCATCAGGTTGCTTGGCCGCTGGTAGCTTCTCCGCCGGTTGCTTGGCCGCCGGTAGCTTCTCTGCCGGTTGCCTCTCCGGTGTTTATGTCTCCAACAGCTGTATCTTCTCGGCGAAACCTTGCAGCAAACTCTGGATCTTTCTCTGCAAGATAATCAAAGTATGCATCATAACTATGCATCTTCTGTAACTGAGTTGCCTGAGTTGCAAGAACAGCTTCGGCAGCAGCAAGCTTTGCAGCTAGAACAAGTGGATCTTCATCAGGAGGAGGCGGTTGACCAATATGAGCTGAAGATGCTTCTGCTTGCATGTTACCAACCCCATATATCCAGTTCTTTTTCTTCGGAGCCACCTGCCAACAAAACATATACACACCATAAGTGTTTACACAAACATAAACACCATAAGTGTTTACATACATAGTTTACACAAACACAAACATTAACAAAAAAAATGAAGCATGTTTTACCTCAGCATAGATTTGGTTCTTCACAGTTACTGATAACCCGCCAGAAGCACTACTCTCCATGTTATCCGCTGATAATAGCTCAGACTCAGCTTCAGCTATCTTTGACGACACTTCATTGAACACCTTCTCAGACAGTCCATCAACAAACGACCCATCAGGTTTCCTATGAGTGTCTTCTAGTACTCGCAGGAAATCAGGTAGTGGCTCA
>NC_025688.1:4153901-4155140 GCF_000633955.1 Camelina sativa | reverse complement strand
CAACCGAAGAATCCTGGTCAAACCTACAAAACATAAGATAAAAGGAATGAGGATCATTGAAAATACAAAACATAAAGATAAACTATAGGTTAGATACATAACATTCTCACCAGAGAGTATCCGGAGGTCGCTTAGGATCCAGTTTTGGTAAGCCAGCACGCCCGGGACTTGCAAGTAACTGTTCCAAAGTGAAAAAAGTTTGAGAGGCAGAAATACTGTTGATACGCGAAGTTGATTGCTGAGGAGGATTCTCATCATGCAACGCCGGAGAGCTTCCATGATTCTCATCATGCATCGCCGGAGAGCTTCCATGAGGATTATCAGCATGCATCGCCGGTGATGTACCTTGAGAAGAAGCGGGAGAAGGTAACCTTCAGAGAGGAACATAAGAAGAATGTGTCCTTCGAGCAGAGACAGGAGGACTTAACCCTTGAGAAGCAATGAAATTTCTGTAAACGTTTTGGTTTACTGAAACATTTTGGTCTCGAGAAGACATCTGAAAGCAGAAAAAAAAACTGATTAGAAACACAAAAATTGAATCCCAAATTTCGAAACCCTAAAATCGAATTTAAAACCCCAAATTGAATCATAACCCTAAACCCCAAATTGAATCCCCAGTTTTGAAACCCTAAAATCGAATTAAAAACCTAATCGAATCATAACCCTAAACCCCAAATTGAATCCCCAATTTTGAAACCCTAAAATCGAATTAAAAACCTAATCGAATCATAACCCTAAACCCCAAATTTGAAACCCTAAAATCGAATAAAAAACCCTAATCTAAGCAAACTTTCTAACTATAAAGAGGTAGAGGGGAGAGGAGGAGACTTACCGGACAAGTGATTCAAAGGAAAAGAGATAAGAGGAGGAGTAAGGGTCGGAGAAGGTTTCACCGGAAAAGAGAGTGGAGAAGAGGAGAAGAGAACAACCGGAGAAGAGAGAGGAGAAGAGAACAACCGGAGAAGGGGAGAAGAGAAGAGAACAACCGGAGAAGAGAGAGGAGAAGAGAACAACCGGAGAAGAAAGAAATCGGAAGAAGAAGAAGGAAATTAGGGTTTGTCGGCTGGGTTTGAGCTTCGCTCAAACTAGGTTTTTTAGTTATATAGGAAATTAACGGCGTCGCAATTCCAACGCAAAATTTGCGAGGGATTTGCTACGTTCCCTCGCAAAAGCATCGCAAATATTAATTAATTTAAATTTTTATAATTTAGAGTTTTTGCGAGCAAATTGCGAGGGAAC
>NC_025688.1:4127738-4152725 GCF_000633955.1 Camelina sativa | reverse complement strand
AAATCAATCGCAAATTTGTCGCAAACCTTGAATATATAATTTGTAAAAACCATCAAAATAATGTTAAAAGTTAGTAAATTCACCTTCAAATATATTTCAGAATAATTCTATTAAGTTTTGTAATATTTATAAAAAATTATTATCCTAACTTTGCAATGGATTTGCTATGGCTTTCGCAAATCACTCGCAATTCCATAGCAAATTTGCTATGGAGTATGTTCTCGCAAAATCGTCGCACTATTGCGATGGATTTGCGAGGAAAAGGACCTTCCCAGCGAATTTGTCGTAAATGCGTCGCAATTGAGCAGCGGATTTGCGACGACTGAGTTCGACGCAAATTTGCGAGGAATGTGCTATGGTTTTTTGTTTACTAGTAAATCCCTCGCAAATCTATCGCAAATTTGCGAGAGCTATACTCCGTTGCAATGTGTCCTCGCAAAAGGCTTGTTTTCTTGTAGTTTATGTTTTATTCATGTGGATGTTTGAATCTGTTCCGGGTTTAGGAGAACTGTATGACCATAGACGGGCAATCACACATGGTCTACCACTACTTAATTGGTTAGGATCTCGTACGCGATTCAGATTTGAAGACTTCATATCAGATGAGAAGGCTATACATCAAGAGGTATGAAATAACCACATATGTATTTTTGTTATGGTCACATATTTACTAACATTTATGGCTAATGACCACAAACTTATTTTAAATAGCTACAAATTTGTTTTCCTTACGTCACAGATTTATTTACATTGACCACAAACTTATTTTAATTTTTTACAGATTTGTTTTCATTATATCATAGATTTTTTACATTGACCATAAAGTTATTTTAAATAGCTATATATTTGTTTTCATTATGTTACAGATTTTCTTAATGTTTTTAAAATAGTGGTTTCAATAATTTCACAAAACTTGTTATTTTATCGATGTCTTAGATACGTGTGAGGCATATGTTTCCAATTTCATTAGAAAATATGTACCCTAAATGGAGTGATGATGATGGGAAGCGGGATCCAAGACTATAAAAGTTGATTGAATATATCATTGAAGATCGTTTGGATCCAAATAGTTGGCCTGTTGTAGAAAAATAAAGAAGCACAAACGTCAGATGCATGCGAATAACAAAGAAGAAGAAGAGTCTATTGCTTCTAATGGAGATTTAACTTCCAAAAAGAAGAAGATTGAAACAGAGGAACAACATTCAGAGGTTAGTCACGGTTGCCTCTCTGATTTAAAATTATGGAATAATAATAGTTTTGATCTAAGAGGCGATACGTGTCGCCGTTCTATTGGACAAACAAAATAATAGAAAAAAAAAAATTGGGTCGATCTAATCGGAGGAGGTTTGTATTTGGAATCGAAGGATCTGGATCGAGAGGAGATTGCTGTCGGAGGAGATGCATAACGGAGGTGATTGACTCGGCTTTGTTCCATTGCGATAGATTGAATCGACTAAAAGGATTGTATCGTAGGCGATTTGTGTTTGGAGTCGACTCAATCGGAAGAGATTGAATCAATTGGAATCAGATGGTAAGGCCGACATCCTCGTCGAAGCTTTAGAACGCCAAGGCGTAGAAACAGTCTTAGCTTACCCATGAGGTGCATCAATGGAGATTCACCAAGCCTTAACTCGTTCCTCCTCTATCTGTAACGTCCTGCCACGTCATGAACAAGGAGGCGTGTTCGCAGCTGAAGGCTACGCTAGATCCACAGGTAAACCAGGTATCTGTATAGCAACCTTAGGTCCTGGAGCTGCAAATCTCGTTAGCGGATTAGCTGATGGATGTTCAAGATATTCCTGGGATTGTTGATTCCTAATTGGGAACAGGCTATGAGGTTACCTGGTTATATGTCTAGGATGCCTAAACCTCCGGAAGATTCTCAATTGGAGCAGATTGTTAGGTTGATTTCTGAATCTAAGAAGCCTGTGTTGTATGTTGGTGGTGGTTTTCTGAATTCGAGTGAGGAGTTCGGTAGGTTTGTTGAACTTACGGGTATCCCTGTTGCGAGTACGTTGATGGGTCTTGGTGCTTATCCTTGTGATGATGAGTTGTCGTTGCATATGCTTGGCATGCACGAGACTGTGTATGCGAATTACTCTGTGGAGCATAGTGATCTGTTGTTGGCACTGTGTATGCGAATTACTCTGTGGAGAATCAAGAAGACCAAAGATGAAAAGAAGGCTGAGAAGGTTGAATTTGCTTCTATTTGCTTCTAAGCAACAGAAGGTCAAAGCAAATTTCCCCAAAGCTGCAGCTGCAGGAAAGGGTCCTAAGTTGGGAGGTGGTGGTGGCAAACGCTGAAGAGCCTAGCCATCTCTCTCTCACTTTGTGTTTTCTGCGTAATGGCTACTTTTTTTACTAGCAATGTTGATTCCAGAATGTTATGCCAAACGTAAAACCTTGTTATCAGTTTTTGTTTCTTACTTTTGCAACTCTTATAATCTCAAACTTCAGAATTTTGTTGCTTATAAACTTCATTTTACTACTCTCTCTGTTGGATATGGGCTACGCCCAATATGCCACTCGGCCCAACAAGACTCATTAATTACAATCTCGCCCCGACCAGATTGGGAGCAAGTCCACTAACTCCCGCAAAGGGGCAATCTCGGGAATTCACGACGAAAACCCTAGACACCCGCGGACAATACCTACAGAACAATACTTTGCATCGAAAATTGTTATTGTCTTTCGTATAATTCATTCCTATTTTCAGTTCGTCACTTTAAGCTTGCTAGTTCGCTTGTGAACTAACAAGCTCTATCCCGACTTGTTTTAAGTGACGATCTCACGTTTTCCCCGATTAATAAAAGAACTTGCTTGCTCTTTCCCACAAAATCTTTATTTGTTTAAGTTGTGCAATCCCCGGTACAAACAATTGGCGCCCACCGTGGGGCAAAAGTAAAGCGTTTCTTTTGACGAATCAAGACAGACGATCCTCACTTCTTTGAAGTCTCAAAAGTCATGACGAACCCTAGCGAAAACTTCAACGAAGCAACGGAGCAGCCAACGGAGCAGCGATGGGGGCGAACGAGAACACGAACTGTCCCCCCGCCGAGCTCCCTGCCGAACTCCCTGCCAAGCCCAACCAAAGGCTCCTTGCCAAGCCCAATCGAAGGCTCACTGCCGAGCACAATCTCTCCGCCGGCGCCCGACGCACCCTCCGAGCCTCTCGTAGCTGCACACGCTGAAGCCGGACCTGCCGCAGACCAGCAGGTTACCAACGCCGCTGCTCTCCTCACCGCCACTCTCACCAACGCTACCACTCTCCCCAGCGCCACTCTCCCCTTACCTGTACAAAGAAACAGACTCGACGATATGATGCAGGTCATCCTCGGTCGTCTTGATGGCCAGGAAATACGAACAAACGAATGGCTTGAGGCCATTGCAGCCGCACAAGAGGCCTCACAGAACCAAATCAGCAGGCTCCAACGAAGGAGGGGCGAGCGCTGAAACGACAGCAGCCCTGCCGGCGAGAAAGAGAATCCTCCCCCAGCGCAGCCATCTGTGGAGGACCGATACGACAGCCACAGACGCCGCCCGACGTCCATTATCGTAGGATCCGTTGATCGACGCAGTAGAGAGGAGCCAAATGAGGAGCTGTGAGACGGCCAAGACCAAAGGAGCGGTAGCCCGCCGACTCCGACACTACCGATCCAACAGACAGAGGCCGATCTCAAGGATGAAACCATACGACGCCTAAAGGCGATGGTCCACGAACTCTCTTCCAGAGTCCATCGAGCCACGAGCTCTGCTCCCAACCTCGATCGAGTGCTCAAAGAAGTTCAGCGCTCACCGTTTACAGCACGGATCTCCCGCATTCAAGTCCGTTACGTAAACAAGTTTAAGTTCACCCCGTACAACGAATTAGACGATCCGAAACCATTTTTAACGTCAATGAGTTTTGCAATCAGCCGAGCTCATTTCAGTGACGAAGAGTACGAAGCTGGCTGCTGCCAGCTATTCGTTGAGAATTTAGCCCATGAGGCTCTAGGGTGGTTCTCCCGGCTCCCGCCGAACTCGATAGGGAGCTATCACGAGCTTACCACCGCTTTTCTCCAACATCACTCTACATTCATGATTCGAGGCGCGTCGAACGCCGATCTCTGGAACATGTTCCAGCGAAACGACGAATCTCTCCAAGACTTCATGGATTGCCGATGACACGGCAATCTCAGCTCTCCGAAATGCTCTCGCTCACGGCTCCCGAGCCTTTGACTCTGGATGATGCACTACATCGTGGTAACAGATACATAGAGTTAGACGAAGAGAAGGCATCAAGGACAAACCGTCCAGAACCCCCGGCCCCCAAATCGGCCAGAGGAAAAGAGAAAGCACAAGGCGAGCATCACGAGCCTCGTCAACACTTTGACAAAGAATACGCCGATAAGTTGGACAAAGGAAAGAAAGTCCAAACATTTGTAGTTAGTAATCAAGATCCCAAGGCATCTTCATCAAGGCCCTGGAATAACAAGTGGGTCCGAGACCCATCAGGAAAAGGTGGCAACAAATATTGCGGATACCACAAGCGAGCAGGACACTCAACAGAAGAGTGCCGCACCCTCCAACAAATATTGCTCGACAAATTTAAAGAAGGCCAAATTGACGTCGATCTCGAGCGACGACAAATAGCTGTTCACAGAGATAACCATTTCTTCAATCCTGAGAACGAAAACCCAAGCAAGCAATATAACACCGCCCCCGCGCCACAACCGAGACCCGAAACCTTACCCCCGCCCCCACCATCAACCCATAAAAGGAATCCCGAGTGAACTGAGGACGCGAACACTCCGGCTCCACGCCGAAGAATAAACATGATCATGGGTGGTCTGGCGACTTGCCGAGACTCGGTCCGTTCTATCAAAGCTTATCGACGGGGACTAGAGGTCAAGCGAGGATGTTTAGCTCAATGCACGCCACCTACTACAAACTCCGATCCAATCGTGTTCACAGAGGCCGACGCATCGGGTCTAACTGGGCCTCATAACGACCCACTGGTGGTCGAGATGGAGATCGGTGAAAGCATGGTTACCAAAATCTTGATCGACACAGGTAGTTCGGTAAACGTCATTTTCAAAGACGTGCTCATTCAAATGGAAATCGACCTACAAACCACTGAGCACGATGTTCAACCTCTCACCGGATTCGACAGTGACACGGTGATGACGGAAGGCACGATCATGCTACCAGTTTATGTGGGTGGGACGATGCATTGCATCAACTTTGCTATCGTCGACAAGCCGATCGTCTAC
Source organism: Camelina sativa (assembly GCF_000633955.1). Taxonomy (NCBI): domain Eukaryota; kingdom Viridiplantae; phylum Streptophyta; class Magnoliopsida; order Brassicales; family Brassicaceae; genus Camelina; species Camelina sativa. The sequence goes on along the minus strand of NC_025688.1, from coordinate 4,147,473 downwards.
AACGTCATTCTCGGCACTCCTTGGCTGCATAAGATGAAGGCCATGGCGTCAACTTACCACCAGTGTGTAAAGTTCCCAACTCCTAGAGGAATATTTACACTACAAGGGGACCTGCTGGTAGCAAGAACATGCTTCATCATTGAGCGACAACAACGCCACGCCCGGACATTCACCGTTTCGGACTCAGCCGAGCGGCCAGATAGTCGTGTTCGCCCTAACTCTGAATCAATCATCCAAGTAAACATCGACTCTTCCGACGCAACTCGCTGCGTGGGAATTAGGACCGACCTGCCACAACTAATCAAGGACGAGCTCGTAAAGTTCCTGTGCCAGAACGCAACAACCTTCGCATGGAACATGAGCAGTATGACCGGCATCGACCCCAACATAACCTGCGACGAGCTAAATGTGGACTTGCCATTCAAGCCGATCAAACAAAGGCGACAAAAGCTCAGTTTAGAGCGTACCGCCGCCGTTAACGAGGAAGTCATAAAATTGCTCGAGGTTGGATCCATCCGAGAGGTTAAGTATCCCGACTGGCTGAGCAATCCAGTCGTGGTAAAGAAAAAGAACGGCAAGTGGCGGGTGTGCGTCGATTTTACCGATCTCAACAAGGCGTGCCCAAAGGATAGCTTCCCCCCACCGCGTATCGACCAACTAGTCGAGGCAACCGTGGGGAACGAACTTTTGTCGTTCATGGATGCGTACTCACGATACAACCAGATTATGATGCACAAGAACGATCAGGAGAAAACGGCCTTCATCACCGATCAGGGAACTTACTGTTACAAGGTTATGCCATTTGGCCTAAAAAACGCTGGTGCAACCTATCAACGCCTCGTTAACCGCATGTTTGCCGAGCAGCTCGGACAAACCATGGAAGTTTACATCGATGATATGCTGGTCAAGTCAACCCGTGCTGCTGATCACGTCTTGCATCTCGAGCAGTGTTTTGAGGTGCTAAACCGATACAATATGAAGCTGAACCCAGTCAAGTGCTCGTTAGGCGTGACTTCTGGACAATTCTTAGGATACCTCGTCACGAAGAGAGGTATCGAAGCTAACCCGAAACAAATTTCAGCGCTTACCAACCTCCCATCTCCACGCAACACCCGAGAAGTTCAACGCCTCACCGGGCGGATCGCTGCTCTGAACAGATTTATTTCTGATCTACCGATAAGTGTCTACCATTCTACCAGTTGCTTCGTAGCAACAAGAAGTTCGAATGGGATGATAAGTGCGAGTCTGCTTTCCAAGAACTCAAGCACTACCTCGCTACTCCCCATGTCCTAGCAAAGCCCGATCAGGGTGAAACTCTATATATGTACATCGTTGTCTCCGGCTCGGCGGTCAGTGGCGTAATAATCAAGGAGGACAGAGGAGAACAACACCCAATCTTCTATGTGAGTAAAAGCTTAGACGGAGCCGAGCTCCGGTATCCCACGTTAGAAAAACTCGCTTACGCTGTAGTTATTTCGGCCAGGAAGCTTCGGCCGTATTTTCAATCCCACACTGTTGAAGTACTAACCAACCAACCCCTGCGAACCATTCTCCACAGCCCCAGTCAATCGGGCCGCCTGGCGAAATGGGCAGTGGAACTCAGCGAGTACGACATCGAATATAAAAACCGCACTTGTGCAAAGTCTCAGGTGCTCACTGATTTCTTGATCGAGCTCCCTCTCGAGCTAGAATTCGGTTGTCCGCGAGAGGAGAAGTGGACACTGCACGTTGACGGCGCATCCTCTCGACACGGCTCCGGGATCGGCATACACCTCGTTTCACCAACGGGTGAAGTACTCGAGAAATCGTTCCGGTTCGCCTTTCCCGCCTCGAACAATGAGGCCGAGTACAAAGCCCTAATCGCAGGAATGCGATTGGCAAGTGGAATTGGGGTGAAAAAGATACAAGTCTTCTGTGACTCACAGCTGGTAACTCACCAGTTTAGCTGCGACTACGAGGGGAAGAACGACCGAATGGATGCCTACCTCAGAGTCGTCCAAGACCTGTCCAACAATTTTGAGACATTTGAGCTGAACAAAATTTCTCGAACTGACAACGCACCGGCCGACGCTCTGGCCGTCCTCGCGTCCACCTCCGATCCCGACCTCCACCGAGTCATCCCGGTCGAGAGCATCGATCGACCAAGCATCAATCTCCTCGCACACGTCGAGCCAAATATCCAAGATAAGAAAAAGAAAAAACAGATTATCGAACATGAGACTTTCAACGATCAAGTCTCGAAAAAGCAAAGAACAGAGGACGGCACCCCCATACTCACGCTATTCATCGTTGAACCATCGGCAAATGTACCACCTGTTGAGTTCTCGGCCGAGCAAGGATCCGCGACTATCAAAAAAGGACAAACTTCGTCGTCTCAGGAACAATCGTCACCATCTCACGAACAAGTTTCATTGTCTCAAGAACAAGCGTCATCGTCGCACGCCCAACCCAATCTCGAACTTCACGAGCAACCACACGATTGGCAAGAAGAAATCCGTTGTTTTATCGCAGACGGCATCGTCCCCTCGGACAAGTGGGACGCCCGGCGCCTTCGGACTCGCTGCGCGCATTACACACTTCTCGATGGCAACGTCTTCCGTTGGACAGCATCTGGTGCACTTTTGACTTGCATCGGTCCCGAGGAAATCAATGATGTAATGAGAGAGGTTCACGAAGGTTCCGGCGGTAATCACTCCAGAGGTCGTTATTGGCCAACCATGAAAGATGACTGCGAGAAATTTGTCGCTAGATGCGAGAAATGCCAGCGCCACGCTCCAATCATCCATGCGCAACCAAACTGTTGAGAACGACCTCTCCACCATACCCCTTTATGAGGTGGGCAATGGATATCGTTGGACCTCTCCCCGCGTCCCGTCAAAAAAAATACATTCTCATTATGACGGATTATTTCACCAAATGGGTTGAAGCCGAAGCCTATGCAAAAATCAGAACAAACGAAGTCCAAAAATTTGTGTGGAAAACATCATTTGCAGGCACGGAATTCCGTATGAGATTGTCACGGACAACGGCACGCAGTTCACTTTGCTCCAATTCGAAGGTTTTTGCGCGAAGTGGAGAATCCGTTTGAGCAAGTTGACCCCCCGCTATCCACAAGGCAACGGACAAACCGAGGCAACCAATAAGACCATCATTGACGGACTAAAGAAACGACTCGAAGATAAGANTTATTGGCCAACCATGAAAGATGACTGCGAGAAATTTGTCGCTAGATGCGAGAAATGCCAGCGCCACGCTCCAATCATCCATGCGCAACCAAACTGTTGAGAACGACCTCTCCACCATACCCCTTTATGAGGTGGGCAATGGATATCGTTGGACCTCTCCCCGCGTCCCGTCAAAAAAAATACATTCTCATTATGACGGATTATTTCACCAAATGGGTTGAAGCCGAAGCCTATGCAAAAATCAGAACAAACGAAGTCCAAAAATTTGTGTGGAAAACATCATTTGCAGGCACGGAATTCCGTATGAGATTGTCACGGACAACGGCACGCAGTTCACTTTGCTCCAATTCGAAGGTTTTTGCGCGAAGTGGAGAATCCGTTTGAGCAAGTTGACCCCCCGCTATCCACAAGGCAACGGACAAACCGAGGCAACCAATAAGACCATCATTGACGGACTAAAGAAACGACTCGAAGATAAGAAAGGTCTCTGGGCCGACGAGCTCGATGGCGTTCTATGGTCACACCGAACCTCCCCGCGCCGATCAACAGGAAGGACACCGTTCTCTCTTGCGCATGGAATGGAAGCCCTTGCACCAGANCGCGTCCCGTCAAAAAAAATACATTCTCATTATGACGGATTATTTCACCAAATGGGTTGAAGCCGAAGCCTATGCAAAAATCAGAACAAACGAAGTCCAAAAATTTGTGTGGAAAACATCATTTGCAGGCACGGAATTCCGTATGAGATTGTCACGGACAACGGCACGCAGTTCACTTTGCTCCAATTCGAAGGTTTTTGCGCGAAGTGGAGAATCCGTTTGAGCAAGTTGACCCCCCGCTATCCACAAGGCAACGGACAAACCGAGGCAACCAATAAGACCATCATTGACGGACTAAAGAAACGACTCGAAGATAAGAAAGGTCTCTGGGCCGACGAGCTCGATGGCGTTCTATGGTCACACCGAACCTCCCCGCGCCGATCAACAGGAAGGACACCGTTCTCTCTTGCGCATGGAATGGAAGCCCTTGCACCAGAGGAAATTGGCGTACCGACATTACGACGTTCAATACTCATTCACGATCCTACTCTCAATACTAAGATGATGCTCGATACCCTCGACACNAGAACAAACGAAGTCCAAAAATTTGTGTGGAAAACATCATTTGCAGGCACGGAATTCCGTATGAGATTGTCACGGACAACGGCACGCAGTTCACTTTGCTCCAATTCGAAGGTTTTTGCGCGAAGTGGAGAATCCGTTTGAGCAAGTTGACCCCCCGCTATCCACAAGGCAACGGACAAACCGAGGCAACCAATAAGACCATCATTGACGGACTAAAGAAACGACTCGAAGATAAGAAAGGTCTCTGGGCCGACGAGCTCGATGGCGTTCTATGGTCACACCGAACCTCCCCGCGCCGATCAACAGGAAGGACACCGTTCTCTCTTGCGCATGGAATGGAAGCCCTTGCACCAGAGGAAATTGGCGTACCGACATTACGACGTTCAATACTCATTCACGATCCTACTCTCAATACTAAGATGATGCTCGATACCCTCGACACTCTCGAAGAAGAACGCGACAAGGCACTTCTTCGAATTCAGAACTATCAACAGCAAGCCGCTAAATATTACAACAACNTCTTGATTCCTTTCTAAGGATACGTAGGCAGCCCGTCACAAGGCACAGCTATACCAAAAAATTAAAAACAAAAGCTTCAATCCGTCAAAACACACGAGCTCTCTCGAACGAGTCCGTCTTTGCGAGATGTCCAGCTCTTACATCGACCCTCTAGCCAAGGGAACGATTTAAAACGCGTTCCTCATGGATGCAGCGGTGAAATAATCTGCATAAATAAGCCGACCCAGATCGCATTCAGCTAGCAGGCGGTTAAGTTTGTATAAGCCAAGTTCTTACTTGCACTCTCNATACTTGCACTCTCTTGCCGACCTCGTGGCATACACAGGGTAAGCCGGACACCAGAGCCGCACCTAAAAGGTACGACGAGCTCATCTCGACTACCACCCTAAACATTTGGTATTCGATACACGTAATAGGATAAGCCAGGAGACGTCTTGCACCGTAAAGTACAACTCGATACCAAAGATAAGAAAAACACAAAAACATTTTTATTCCATAATCCAAAGGAACACAAGGAGAAGGCAACGAAAGCCAAATACGAAAGGCCACATTCGGCACACAAAAAAAACTAACAGAACAAACAAGTCTCAAGTGCAAACTCAGTCTTCAAATCCCAGATCGGCATCAGAGGGTTTATTAAACTCAAGCTCGCCGATCTTCACGTGCCAGAACTGGCACTCCCTCCGCAGACTTTCTAGCGTGTCCATCGAAACATTCGCACCCCTAGCAACCATCTCCTCGAGATACGAGCGAATCCCCTCAGCACGGTTGCTTTCAACGAAGAAATGGTCCGTACACTCTAACTGAATAATGTAACAACGCAATATGTCAACCCGAGTCCGGCAAGCGTCAAGCTCGGGTCGACCTTCGAAGGGCCTGCTCCCAATAGGCTCGAGATCGCCCGCTTCAAGGACGAGAATCTCCACCTCAGCCAATGACGCCTCACGACGAGAGTGCTCCTCTAACAAACGATCCCATCTCCATTTCGGAACCAAAAATCCCTCGTCGATCATAGTTTCAAGATATCCGATAATTCTGTCAACACGATGAAACCAGAAATGACGCTCGAACTTTCGACGCGTAACGAAAATGTAAGCTCTCAACCTCTGGATCCAAGCGCGATAAAACTCCATCTCGGAACGAACTACGTCATCGGACCTCACAGAGAGCCGCTCTCGCGCCCTCCTCAGCCACGCCGACCTCGTTGTCACAGGCACAAGTTCCAAACTCGCGAGAGCCAAACTCGACCCGCCGACCAACGAGTTCATCTCCTCCGACTATATCGACCTCACAAGAGTCTGTAACGTGCCGCTTTCTGATGACGGTATCACCGAATTCTGAATCTCGCCGCCCTCCAACAAAAATGTCGATTGGCTCCCCACATCGCACCTCGTGTCGACCTCCCATCATGAGATCAACGTCGCTATCGTCCGAATCGGCCTCGCGGGAAGTGTCAACTACGATCGCCGCGCCCTCAACTGTGCTGACCTTCGTCCACCGAGCTGAAGCCACGTTCGCAAGAGTGTCGAGCGTCGTCTGCCGAACTGAAGTCCCACTCGCGGGAGTGCCGACCTTAGCACATACTTCAACTTCGCCAACCTCAAGAAGATCGGCACCAATCCTGCGAACACCCTCGTCGAACCTTGTTTGATTGATGCCACTCGTCGGTCTCAAATCGCGACACCGCCCTCCGGCTCTGACAAATTCAATCTCATCTTGGTTGCTCTCATGGCGATCGCTCGCGCCGACCGTGCCGTCAATGTAAGAAACACCCCTTTGATCACCCTCAACTCCACGAGAACTACCAGATCCACCGAGCAAATCTAGATCGCTCCCTCGATCCATACCGCGAAGAGTCATCTCCAACTCCAAACTGCCGATCTCACCAGCGGTCGCAGTGCCTTCAACTATGCCGACCTCAAGCTCATCCGTTCGTCGAGACGGCGCCTTACTCACGGAAATGCCAATCTCAACATTTGACTCTCCATCCCGAACACTCTCGACTATGCCGACCTCAAGCTCGCCTATCTGCCGAACATCTGTCAAACTCGCCGATCTCGAATTGGCAAATCTTGCCCGACAAACGCCGACCTCACAGGCGCCGAGCAGACCCCCCTCAACCTCTGAATCGCGCGGAAGGAAATCATTACCCGCCGAATCTACATTCGGGCCGATCTCGCCTTCACCTCGCCGACTGGCAGCCTCAACCGAAAAAACCCTTCTCAGAACCGGATCCGGCAACACATCTCAACCTCTCTGAAGTACCGATCTCACAACCACCTTTCTCGGTCGGACTTGCGGATTCCAGACCTCGCCGACCTCCGGTCACCATATGGCCGAGCTCGATCTGAGGATCGGCGAACCCCCTCGGACTTGCTGATTCCAGACCCCGCCGACCTCCGGTCACCATATGGCCGAGCTCAATCTGAGCATCGGCGAACCCCCTCGGACTTGCGGATTCCAGACCCCGCCGACCTTCGGTGACCATATGGCCGAGCTCAATCTGAGGATCGGCGAACTCCCTCGAACTCGAACCAGCACGGCGACCTCCGCCTGGTCCTTCATCGGCATCGTGCCGATCTCCAACCAAAAGGCCTTGACGACCGCTGATCATCGGTGACCTCACCGACGGCGGCCAGCTAGGGTTGTGGGAGATGCAATCGAGCAAGGGAGAGAAAAGTAGAGAGAGAAAGAAGTAAAAACATAAAAATAAAAGGATAGAGAGAGAAAATTACCTTTTTATAGAGAGGAGGAAGTGAAGAAAGAGGAAAAGATGGGGAGATATAAGTAAGTAAATAAAACGGAAATTTTACTGTCAAAATCCGTCACCTCGATCTGCGACATGCCCCATTTCCGGAAATTCATCGAATACCGCGCTCAAAGTAAAGACCGCTGGATATCCACGGTGTCTCTTGAAGAACGAGCCTGGTGATTACAGAAGAATCGTTGTAGAAATTTTGTTCCCCAGAAGCGACCTGAGGTAATCTGTGCCGAGAAGGCATATTGATAGATAACTCAAGCACGTCCGTTGATCGCAAAAGAACTGCCGCTCTCCGGACTAAAGGGGGGACTATTGTTGGATATGGACTACGCCCAATATGCCACTCGGCCCAACAAGACTCATTAATTACAATCCGCCCCGACCAGATTGGGAGCAAGTACACTAACTCCCGCAAAGGGGCAATCTCGGGAATTCACGACGAAAACCCTAGACACCCTTAGGTCTACAGTCCCCTATAAAAGGAGAAAACATTTATTGGGATCACCATCCTGACCCGCGGACAATACCTACAGAGCAATACTTTGCATCGAAAACTGTTATTGTCTTTCGTATAATTCATTCCTATTTTCAGTTCGTCACTTTAAGCTTGCTAGTTCGCTTGTGAACTAACAAGCTCTATCCCGACTTGTTTTAAGTGACGATCTCACGTTTTCCCCGATTAATAAAAGAACTTGCTTGCTCTTTCCCACAAAATCTTTATTTGTTTAAGTTGTGCAATCCCCGNAAATTTTGTTCCCCAGAAGCGACCTGAGGTAATCTGTGCCGAGAAGGCATATTGATAGATAACTCAAGCACGTCCGTTGATCGCAAAAGAACTGCCGCTCTCCGGACTAAAGGGGGGACTATTGTTGGATATGGACTACGCCCAATATGCCACTCGGCCCAACAAGACTCATTAATTACAATCCGCCCCGACCAGATTGGGAGCAAGTACACTAACTCCCGCAAAGGGGCAATCTCGGGAATTCACGACGAAAACCCTAGACACCCTTAGGTCTACAGTCCCCTATAAAAGGAGAAAACATTTATTGGGATCACCATCCTGACCCGCGGACAATACCTACAGAGCAATACTTTGCATCGAAAACTGTTATTGTCTTTCGTATAATTCATTCCTATTTTCAGTTCGTCACTTTAAGCTTGCTAGTTCGCTTGTGAACTAACAAGCTCTATCCTAACTTGTTTTAAGTGACGATCTCACGTTTCCCCGATTAATAAAAGAACTTGCTTGCTCTTTCCCACAAAATCTTTATTTGTTTAAGTTGTGCAATCCCCAGTACAAACACTCTCTATTGTCTTCTCTAATGATTTAAAAGAGTTTGTGTTTAGTCGAACTTGTTTGTGTGTTTTGAACTACGTTGCCAACTGTAGTCTGTAGTCATATGTTGGACTGCTTCCGTGTTTATGTGCAATGGTCGATTCTAACTGGCGTTACTACAACAACTTCAATTGTTACGGGTTGTTCAAAACTGAAGTTGCAGTGTGAGGAACACCATGAATATTGGTTGAATTTTTTCATTACTCAATTCAATACATTTGAAAAAGATTTATATTATTGGGTCAAACAACTTTCACAATAAATTTACTTGTGGAAATTTCTCACGGGGCCAAAACATAACATATGTCTATGGAGAAATATTGTGTTCATGCATGATCCTTGTCCCCCAAAAATATGTCATTTTCCGATTTTTATAAAATCTTAAATGTTAAAACATTTATACTATTTTTATTCTATTTAAAATTTTAAAATTTCAAAAAACAATATTTTCAAAAATAAGAGACCCAAAATTAGAACCTACCATTGGAGGAGAAAATTTTAACTAAGAGATCATGGGTTCTTATATTCAAAACAATACACAATTAATTCATAAACAATTCAAACAGTATCTAAGATCCTCAAAATATGAACCCCCATTGGCCTTGCTCTTAGGGTTTATGGCTTAGATTTAGGGTTTAGGCTACAACTATAACATCAAATCTATATTTAGGTTTAAAATTTAATGTTTAGAGTTTTATAATTTTAGGATTTAGGTTTTAGGGCTCATGTGGATTTAGTGTTAATATTTTGAGTTTAGGATTTAGGGATTAGGGTTTAGGGCTTAGATTTATGGTTTAGGCTACAACAACAACATCAAATCCACATATATGTGGTTATGTGGATACCAATAGAATTTGTGTATACTAGTAACACATGTCATCCATGAGGATATTGTTATGGTGGATGAGCAACCATGGACAATTGGCAAAGCTGTATTTTCCTCTTTCTCGCCATTTGAGAGATCTTTCAAATACTAACACCAAAAGTGTTTATCCATATTTCTAAAAACTTATCCAAATATATAACTATTTATGGATGCAATATTTTGTTAATCCATTATGTATCTAAATTAAGTTTAAAGTATGTAGACAAACAATCTATTTCATATTAAAAATTTAGTTAAATACATTTGTTTATTTATAATTATTTATTTAATTTAGTTTAGGCTTAATTGTTGATTTGACTATGATCACGAATTCAATTGTATTTGATTTATATTGGACTCATAAATTATTTTATTTTATTTGGAAAACGATATATTAAAATATGTAAACAATGTTGTGTTAATTGTATTTACACCTACTTTTAGTGTAAAAGTTTGCAAGTAGACATACTTTGAGTGCAAGGTGTACTTTTTGTGAGGTTTTTTTGTACGGAGAAATTCATTTTTTGAAAAATTTTGTCCTTAGCATCGTGATAAAAGGTGTAAGTAAAGAGATGAGATGGTATTGTTGATTAACCGTTAGATTTTAACTAAATTATTATAATCCTACGGCTATGGGAGTTTGTGTGATTGTGGCAATGAGCAACACGACACCCTTTTTCTTTCTTGGTTTTTTTACTACACCGAGAGTTCATTGCCTATGTTTTGAGAGTTATGGACATTTCGGGACAGTTTGGTGCTATTCTAATGGGATTTGAAGGGTGTGGTGTTGGAGTTTGGGTCTCTTCAGAGCCAACTAAGCTTATGAAATCTTCTTCGGCGGCAAGACTCACCGCAAACTGTAAACAAAGAAGAACCACCACAAAAACCCAAATGTCTCCGTCGCCGCCACCAGAACACCGCCGCCGCAACAGCAAAGCAAAATCTATGTCTCTTGCTTCATTTGTTCCTCGATGGTTCACTGTCACCACCAACACATCTCTGCTTTCGGCTAAGAGTTTGTTGGCTTCTACGGATAGAGCATCATTCATCAATTTAATCATTTCATGGCTGGTTTTTATGTATATGTTAGAGCTTCCGAACTGAAATCAAGTATCTTACTCATTTCAGTTTTTTTTCTAGCTAAAGAGAGTAATTTGGTGTATGAACTTGTTGCACAAAGTTTCAGAAAATGATTAGACGCAAGTCGAATTGAGTTGGTGATGTCATTAGTTTGGTGAACTGTAACTCTTTTACCTCATTAATACATTTTGTTAAGCAGCAACTAGTCTTACTAGGTTTTACTCAAGGGAGAAACAAGTGTTATTTTTTATATCCACGATAGCCTATCCACAAAAAATACGTCTCATATCAAATACAAAGATGGCATCTCTCTGTGTTCTAATCATATTATATTTGTTGTTTTCCATCCCCGTTTCTTGTTCTTGGTGTTGTTTAGGTTATCCATATAACTATGTTTGATACTAAATATCGATTGCAAAACATTTTTCTCAAACTATTTTTAAATGTTCATTAGATCATAAGATATGCAAATGTTTAAGAAATGATATATCATTCGCTTAAACAAAATTTGTGGCAAAAAAAAAACTAGTTATCCAAGAAGTGCAATCCATGCGGTTATCTTGTGATCTATAGACTATAGGTAACCTTAAAGAAGAATCAAGAAGTGCAATTCATGTGGTTATCCAAGAAGTGCAATCTATGTGGATATCCAACAAGTACAAATCTACTCTTTTTAGCCATTTGTTGTTCATATCCATTTCATAAAAATGACTTCAATTCTTTTAGCCATCCATTTGTTCATATCAATATCCATTAGCCATTGTTGTCGTTGACTTCATTTTCTCTTCTTTTTGTTGAACCATTCTTCGATTGCTTTTCTTGCTGGAAAATTTTGAAGTATAGAGCTCTCTTCCCGAGTTTTTGAGATGCTTGTCTTGTGTATATATCCAATCGTATGTTACATGTCCGCTACAAAAATCCATAGTTTCATATATATTATGTTGACCATCAATTTGTTCATATCCATTCAACCACTAGGTTCACACGACAATCCACACATAAAAATCTACACACTAAACAAACAAAGCCATCCACTATTCATGCTCAACACAACATTGAATCCAACTATCATATAACAGTTCACACATTAGGTCACTGAAATCAGAACTTAATTAAGCAAACTTTTAAAGCACAAATCGTAAAAGACTTCCACAAAAAAGTTTATAAAACCAGAAATTTTGATTCACCAACGATATTCTGATTAATCATACCGATGTTCTGTTTGTTCATCAATGTTCTAGAATTTCTACTTCTCATATTATCATATGAGAAAATCCAAAAAAAAAAAAAAACCAATATCTATGTTCTTGAGATCTAAAAATTCTCATATTTTTAACTGTGAGATAGGGATAATGATCTAACCAAATTTCAGTGGTGGAGAGGGTGATGAGTGAGAGAGGCATGAATTTTTCTTAGATGATTGACATTTGATCTCATGGGCTTTCGATAAAGATCTCTATCAATTGTGAGTGAATAAGCTTTATTCCATTTTGATTTGCAGATTGAATAATCATAAATAAGAGATAGAGATATATGAACAACCAAGATCGATGTCGTGTTTGACGAAGGCACAACTTTGATTGGTCGATCGTGGTGCTCTCGGAGGCGGCGACGGTGATGTTGGTCGTTGGACGAAGAATCAAATCCATAGATACGAGTTTATGTTGGGTTGTTTAACATTGAGTGGGAATGGAAAGAGGAAGAATCAATTTTTATTTATTTCAGAGATCAAGCAAATTTAGAAGAAGACGAAGAGAAAGAGTTCGAGAGAAAGCAAAAATAAAAATCTTTTGCTTTAGTTAGTGTGTGTAGTTGAAGGTGTTTAGGTCATTAGACAAGATGAAAGTATACCGATGGCTGAAAATAGGTTTACATGCTATTAAGTTATGTAAAAGTAGGGGTAAATGCAAATTTCCCATTTATCTACAAATTACACTTGAAATATATAAGTTAAAATAAAAAATAAATGTTGAAGAAAAGGAACCAAAAACAAAAGAAAAAAGAGAAGAGAGAGAGAGAAAAATAAAAATGAAAGAGAAAAAATAAAGATAAATGTTAAAAATGAGTTAAGGGTGTATATGGTCATTTTACATGTTAAAAGTATAGTGATTACACAAAGTGGGTGGGTGTGAGATTAAAGTGTGAGAAATTAGGTGTAAATGCAAATATTCATACTTTTAATTCCGTGCATGAAATTAAGGCTGGCCAAAAACAAACAAACATCATTATTACTCTTATTAATATAGTACCACATCTTCTTATAATTAATCAAAAGGTTATCTATTTACTATCATAGTTAGACTTAAATGGTATTTAGATTGAAAATGTTCAATAATCACATTACCTAGCTATAATATGTAAACATCGCTATATATACACAATATGCTTGCTTGTAAAGATTAGCAATATATTATATATGTATATATATATCTAGCTATCATTACTAGCTATATAGTAGTAGTAGTATACTTTTAGATAACATTATTGATTGATTTGAGTAATAGAATAATTACTATTTACTAGTTACAGTGGTTAATTTAATTAGGAAACAAGTATACACCCAAAAATTATATATATATATATATATATATACACTTTCTAAGCAACAAATTATTCATAATTAACACACAAACATTATTTCTTTGTATATGATATAGAGAGACTATGGTCCTGATTAGAAGCAAGATAATGTTTGTATTTCAAGATTTAAAAGTAAAACACTAATTAATGTTACCAATCATAGTTTTTTCAATAATTTGCGTTTTTGCCAAAAAGTGAATATTATTTCATTTGTGTTTTTTGAACTATGATAATACTCAATGGACCGTCTTTGTTGATCTTATTACCAAATACCCAGCGGATTGTTTCAGAAAATGCACCAAGTACAACTAAAATTTTATTTATTTAATTTATGATTAATAAAAGTAATAATAATCAACATATTATATTTTAACAAATATTTTTATGTTAAACATGGTTTTTAATTTAAATTGTTAAATTCATTCATAAATCATTTATTTTTAAAATGTATCTTTCACTATTTTATTATTTTAATGAACAAAAATTTACATAATTAATTCAAAATATTTAGGGTTCTAAAAGTTCATCAATCATAAATGAAAATATTATTTCATTAACACTAAAGAAAAAAAATCATTTATAAATATACTAATATAATATATCTGTTTTTAATGATTATTTATAATATGTATTTCTAATATATAATTATACTAGTTATTAATAAAATAATATGAATTCCCTACCGCAAATTGTTTTCCACCAATCAAACATTATTTTGTACTGCTTATTTTGGAGTAACCGCACTTGTTCCATACGTACCGCACTATCAAATTGTTTGTTCCGCACTACTAAATATGTGGTTACCATTCGAAGCCTATATCTTGAAACGACCGCACCCGGATTCCCAATTCTTGCACATGATCCATGGGAAACGATCTTATCGGAATTCCATAATTCCGAAGAGACAACCGACATAGAAATCGTTCCTTACAAAATCTTCCATAATTACAGGCAACTAACTCATACTCCACGTCGAGATACCATAGTCATACGAAGGTACTTCAACTCCACAAGCACCTTACATTTGTAGACTTCGACATCCAACCGGACAAGCCACTTGTCTCCACTTCCCATAATAAGCTTCACTTAATCACATATCCCAAACACCACCTCATCTTGATACTTAGTCACACAACTAACCACCCCTAAGCGACCAAGTAACAAGAGAGATGAGCTGGAATACTCTTTTCCGCTCCAGCCATGGATTTTGCCTCACAACCAATCCGCTTTGGCCCACATTGGCCATTCCGCAGTCCATTAACCCCAACTCCGGTTCCATCCTTGGATTTCCAACACCCGTTCAAGTCTTCCCAACAACTCTTGCCAGAAACAAGCTGATCCCACTTAGTGTCGCTTGACACTCAAACGTAACAAAAAGATTACCGGGCCAATAGTAATTCAAAAAAAAATATACAAAACAATATCCATGATTTAATCCATTAAATTAACCCAAAACTAAAATCTCCGTTCAAATTGATTTGGCAACCCTCCAATTAAATTATTTATATTTAGCTTAATAATTAAATCAAACCATAATCAAATAAATCAAGCCATAATAATACGCTAACACACAAATTAATTCACGTGACTATGGTTCGGTTCAACATTAATCCTAACCAGCCAAAGAAACTAACACCACTACACGTACGTCAACAACTCACATACTCACGTGACGCCAATACAAGTTAACGCACCTTCACCACAATTAAGTTCGGTTCTGTACTTTAATTACACTACTTAAGATTCTCGGTCTAGTCTGGTTATGGTCTTTGGTTCAATAATCAAGCGACACAACCTAAACAGACACGATAAAGATTTGCCGTTTACCTTTCTCGGCAGACCCTCGTGATGAATCGACCAGCTTATTCAACTAACCGTGGTTACTTACTCACACCGTTAACGATCTCGACGATGGCTACGGCTTCTCCGGTGACAATGGCTGCCTACTCCAGTAACACACGGTGGCAGACTAACCAATGGTGGCGATCGACGGTAGCCAACGGAACCGACGGGTCCATACTGTACGCTACTCCTCCGAGAGACTCGTCACAGCAACGACCTCAACAACAATAATGATAGTTAAACCCCGACAACATAACAATATATCAATGCAACTTTATCATCATCAACGACGACAACCCCTTCTACATTAACGGGTTAGGGTTTCTCTCCCCACAACCCAGCTCGCCTCTCCCTTTCGTCCTCACCCTAAACTCATCTCCCTCCCTCTCCCATCACCACCAAACCCTCTCATGGCTCACTCTGGAGGCCACCACCCCCACCCCCACTACCGCGTGACCGCCCCTCATTTAGGGTTTTCCCCTTTTTATTCCCCTAACGTGACCGGTCCTCATAAATAAGAAAACGCTTGCGTAAATAATTAACCTTGGTTTAATAGCACACTTCCAAAACCAAACGGTCTAACCGTAATAGACCACCATCAATATACGTGACCACCCACACAAATCAAATCACAATCACAACACTTAAGCTTCTGGTTTAATTAAATCATCATATAATAACTAAACCAATAATTAATTAAACTTTTCTTTGGTTTAATTAATAAATTGACCAACTTAATAACCCAAGTGCAATTAACGGCTTTTCACTATAATTCACGACATAATTCAAATCTTCTATTATGATGGGACACGGACGTTACAATTCTCCTCTTCTAACAAAAGATTCGCCCTCGAATCTGACAACACCGCACTCCCAATTACAATACATTTCCACCGTCGCAACGGTTCACACCACAACCTGACCAAACGGGTCCACACACAAGTCTTGAGATTGAACCACCATCAACCTTCAAGGTCTACAATTAGTCACTATGCTTATATTCACGTCATAGACACTTTTATAATTGGACAACACCGCACTCCCAATATACGTGACCACCCACACAAATCAAATCACAATCACAACACTTTTATAATTGGATTTTGGATGATTTTAGGATATTGAAAATAAAATATAAGGAAAGCATCCTTATTATATGTGATTTGTTCTCTTGTTTTTTTTTTCTATTTCAACGTCACGGGGAACAATTTTAAAGTCTTGAAGAGAAAAGTGAACAAGCTAAATGTTCTAGTCTAAACATATGATCAACCTATATATCTAGTCTACTGAGGCATATTTATGATAGCGACAGACAAGACAGTTATGAATTGGAATGGAATCATTACTACTGCACCTGTTTTGTGGTAACAATGTAAATCTTTTAGCTGGCAAATTTGAGTGCATATGAAACTCTTGGATAGAATCTGCATATATAGTATACGCTATATATCAAAGCTAAATGTGCAAGAAAAATTGGAACCTTGACTTAACTGTTTGTACAATATCGGTCTCAAACTTGTTTTTCCTAGTAGTCTTTGATGTTGAAGACATACCTATTGGCACCAATCCAAGTTGTCAAGTCCTCGTTAATCCAATCGTCTCTAACTTTTCCAAACAAATCGATCAAAGCATCTTTATCTTCATCCCAAGCTTCCATAATTACAGGCTTATTAATTTTTGCCCAGCTCTCCAATATCCCATCAACAGTCAATCCCTCTGCAACCTTAATAAACAAGTGCAATGCATCATCTACAATACAAATATAATCTCTTAAACCAAGCTAAGTTCAATGAAGAATGTTCTGATTCACTCACTGTAGACTTTCGAATAGAAGGTATCTTCGTCTCTAATAACAGCCGCACAAGTAGAAAATTCTCATAGCCAGTTTCCACCACAGGTCTTACCTACAAACACCAACTCTTGAACTGAGCTAGAAAAGAATTAAGTGATACCAACAATGATACTCATCTTCTCAGGCCAAGCTTTCATATTAGCACGGTAGCACCACCAACAATGATTATCGAATTCTAACTATTCGACTGAAACATGACCACGACGTGTCCCGTTGGCCCATCATTCACAGATGTCACGTAATTCAAATGAACACGGGAACACCAACGCCTAGGCAATAAGCTTCCCATACACATCCTCACCCAAACGTGAAACGACCAACGAAGTAAGTAGGATACGCCGTCTGGTTTGCGCCTTCTTGTCCGGCGAGCGTTTGCCCTGTCTTGGCCGAGATCATTTCCCCTTCCTTGGACAATCTCTCGATCCCCACATAGATGTCGATAGGCATCTTCATATCCCACTGCCGGACATGAGAGACGAAGAGAGAGAGAGACAACGAATGTAAGTTGAAGACATGGAGAAAAATTATGCAAATTGGTTTCGTACTCCTTTTTTTATTTTTTTTGTTTGAAATCTTTTAAAGTCTCACCTTTGAGGGTATGATTTTATCACTCATATTTTTTAACTAAAAATGTTATAAAAAGTCTCCTAGAATCACTTAAAATCCATTTTTAAAAAAAGTTGTGGTATTTTGAATAACAATAGATTTTAAGTGATATTTATAAATTATTGATTCAATAACAAGTGATTGTGAATGATTTTAAATGATTCTTTTAAATTTCAAATTCAATAACACTAGATTTTAAAGGATTTTTAAGAATCACCAATTAAATAACATGGATTTTAAGAATACCCTAAAATCTTCTAAAATATCCAGTTCAATACACCCCCTTTTCTCAGCAAATCACAAATCATTTTTCCTAATCTCTAACAAATAACCACAAATCTCCTAAAATACACTCAAATCTCTCAAAATTCTAAAATATTAAAATCCCACCAAATCTTCTAAAATATCAAGTTCAATACACCCCTTTAAGCTTCTGGTTTAATTAAATCATCATATAATAACTAAACCAATAATTAATTAAACTTTTCTATGGTTAAATTAATAAATTGACCAACTTAATAACCCAAGTGCAATTAACCGCTTTTCACTACAATTCACGACATAATTCAAATCTTCTATTATCGCGGGACACGGGCATTACATATCTATATTTAATATTATTTGGATTTAAATGTTCAATATGTATTGTATAATCAATTATTGCGGAGAGTCGATTAAGCTCTGAATTTTCCATGAAAGTGTAGGTTTAACCTAACAAGTTCTCGTAGATTCGAGAGAAAGAGATTGTGCGTTTATCAAGAGTAGAGATATCGTCGGTACTGAAAAGGTTTGGGAGGATGCTCTCCGGCGAGGCGTTGACGGAATTCGTCAAGCAAGTGATCCATTTTCTTAACCACCTGAAACGAACTTTTTTTCTCTCTCTCGTTCTCGATGAAGCAGTTCCAAATGGTGACAGCGTATTTCGTTGTGCGGGACAAGCGATTTAATAGTGCGATACGGTTTAACTGCGGTTCATGCGGGAAAAATATTTTTACGGGACAAGTGCAATTTTTGTAGAATAAGCGAAATGTGGTAAAAAAATCATTTGTTAATAACAAAATTTTTATGCATATGTTTTTCTTTTAAAATGATATTTTTGGTTATACATATATATATTTATATATTATTTAAAAAAAATAAAAATGATATGAAGCATAATAAAATTATACAACTGTTATATAATTAAACGGACATGTATAATTTAGAAAATTAAGTAAATTGGATTAAAAATATTTTTTTAAAAACGTATTAACACATGGAAACTCCATGATCTATGACTTAACAACCGCTATGATACTTAAGTAGCATTTATAATCATATTATTTACTTTACAATAATGTTATCTACTAAACAATAAAATTCATATTTACTTTAATTTACAACTTCAAACACATTTTCCAAATCTATTGAGTAATATTGAAACTGAATTTACTAAGCATTTAAATTAGTCTTTATAAGTATCTATTAAATCATTTAGAAAGTGTATTTTTGTATTAAATAATTTGAAAATATATTAAACAAAACTATTATGAAAGTGTTAAAAATAACATGAGAGTAATCAAAAAAAATTAACTGAATGTGAGATAGGAAGGAATAAAAGAGAACACAAAGATAGATATATATATTTTTTTTCTTTTTTTTTGCTAATTTGCCTCTTTTTTTTATGAAGATATATTATGTATAAAAAAACCTTAAAATAATAGTTATATCTGCGGTCTAAAAACTGATGGTTAAAGACCATGTTGTTTTAAAAAAGTGGTCCATGTTATTATTCACTAGACAATCCGCATTTAAAAAAAAACGCAAAAACGTTTTGAGATTGGTGTTTTCTCTGCGGATTTGGTAAAAAAATTTGAAATGTTTCCATTCACCATCTAAGTTTTGTTGGACACTTACAAATTTTGAAAACACAAAAAAAAATGTTTCTGAGAAAATATCTCTGGTTCGACTCTAAAAATAGTGTGATGATTAGAATTTTTGGG
>NC_025688.1:4107784-4127379 GCF_000633955.1 Camelina sativa | reverse complement strand
GTGGGGGCGTTTGAAAGAATTTAATATGTGGGGGTGGGGGGCGTTTGTAAGAATTTAATATGTTTTGAAATATTCAACAAATATAAAGTGGTCTATACTTTATTTTACAAATATATTCTACAAATATGTTTTCAAAGTTACTTTTTCTGAAAAGCACTTTAGTCACCAATCACAAAATCTGTTGTCATTTGCGGTTTTTGTAAAAAAAAAAAAAAAAAAAAAAAAAAAAAAAAAAAANTGGTTTTGTAGAGAGATATTAACCTATGGACCGCACTTTTTTGCTTCTCTACCTATTACCCAGCGGATTATGACAATTCCGCAGTACCAAGTTATTTTTTTGTTTTTTTATTTTTGGTCAGCAAAATAAAGGTAAATATTCAACACATATTTTAATAATGACTATATGCTAAATGTATTCTATATTTTCAATTGTTTAAAATTTCATAAATGATTTAATGTATGTAACATTTTTTTGTAGAATTTCAACCCATCTATTACAAACACATTTTCTATATTTGGAATTGTTTATTAATCAATACAAAGTGGTAATCTGGTTCAATGTTTATTAATCTATATTTTTAAAATTCAAAAATTTATTACAAGAAAAGGTTATGTATTTATTTATAAAAAAAAAAAATATTTTTCTTAGTACACATGGAGTATATTATGTATTGTAAAAAACGTTTAATTTAATAACATTTACAAAACATTTACTAATTTATTTATACAAATAGTATTATAGTAGACAAAATATACAAATCCAAGTAAGATATAATTTATTGATTAACACATCCAAACATTAGTTTAAATAATCTATAAGAAATTTTTATTAGAGTTAAAAATATATATTTATGTTATGTTTTATACAATTATGTTCACTTATGTTAAATATATTTTGTACAAAATCTATGATACAATTATACTTTATATTAGATATATACAAAATTAAATATTTATTTATTAATACAAAACAAATTAAAATATATAATTATACTAGTTATTAATAAAATAATATGAAATCTGCACTGCTAATTATTTTTCACCAATCAAACATTATTTTGTACCGCTTATTTTAGAATAACCGCACTTGTCCCGCAAATACATTTGTCCCGCACGTACCGCAGTTGAACCGAACCGCACTAGTAAATTTTTTGTTCCGCACTACTAAATCCGCGGTTACTATTCGGACCCATTAGTATTCAAAATACTCAACAGCAACCAAATCAAGTGCATGAATGCAATTGCAAGAATATGCATATATATATATATATATATATATATATATTAACTGATAACCAAAATACTATATTGAGCATCTGCATGAAGTAAAATTACAATTGGATAATTCGTAGCATGAAAGTAAACGCAAAAATGAGCCTTGGTAGTTTCATAGTTAGGCTACATTAGCTAACAATGGAGGAACAAAGCTTGAACCTTTAAGAGTCTGCTCAAATATGTGACCCACTTTCAGCAATTTCTCCTAAAACCCAATCGACAAAAAAACTCAACAAATCATCATTTTGAAGCTTAATCTTATCTTTAAGAGTAAGGAAAGAATTTATAACAAACCTCATCAAACGCTGCACCGATCATTTGAAGACCAACAGGAAGACCCGAAGGACCACCTTCGACTAATCCACACGGTAATACCACTGCAGGAAGTCCTGCAAGATTCACATTGACCTGCCAAAAAACCTCATATGATACAAACTATGTTTCGTGTAACGTCGATAAAAGAGAGAAAGAAAGTAAGAAACATTTACTATACCGTCATAATGTCTCCAGCATACATTGCCAGTGGATCATCTTTCTTTTCACCAATCTTGTATGCAGCAGATGGAGCTGCCGGAGAAATAAGGATATCGTTTTGTTCCAACGCTGCTTTGAAGTCTTTTTGAATTAGTGTTCTCACCTATATATGACAAAACAAAAGAAAAATATCTATATACCTATCAAAACCAGTTAAATTTCTAGTGACTGCGTTTGAAGATGCGGCTTACCTGTTGAGCTCGCTTGTAGTAAGCATCGTAGTAACCCGCAGAGAGTGCATATGTTCCCATTAATATTCTCATTTTCACCTTTAAAAACAAAAAACGTCATTGATTATAATCAAACACTAGTTGATTAAATCAGATGGAGTAATTAATGAAATCATACCTCTCCCCCAAATCCTTCTCCACGTGAACATTCATACAGCTTATTGAGTTCTTCAGCCATAACTTGATTCCCATATCTTCATTTCCAACACACCAATCAGTATCTTTATGTATAGTTCATATATGTGCTATAGCATTGTGACTAAATTCATAAAGCCGTGCTTACCTGACACCATCATAACGTGATAAATTCGAAGATGACTCAGATGAGGCAATAACGTAGTAAGCTGGTAGTCCAAGGGAGAACGAAGGAAGAGATACCTATAAATTTGCCAACTGAGAACACACAAAACAAAAACAAAATAACAGACACGAAGGGAAAAAAAAACCTCTGTCAATACACAACCCAATGCTTCTAAGTGAGAAGCAGCTTCCTGAGTAGCAGATCTCACTCCAGAATCAACACCGTCTTCGAGTGTCTCGCAAATTATACCAACTTTGACTCCCTTCAATGGCTTACACTCAAAATGATCCACAGAGAGAAACTGAGATTGGAACTCAGGCACATCCTGAACAAAGAAAATAAGCTTTCTGTTTCAAAGCAAAGATCTTTCGTACAGTCTCATCAAAATGCAGGAAACCAATTACCACAAGAGACCTTACTTGTTTGCTACTCGTGGAATCAAACCTATCATACCCAGAAATAGCATGAAGAAGCATCCCAGCATCAGCAACCGTAGAGCCAAAACACCCAATCACATCCAACGAAGATGCATAAGCCATAAGTCCAAACCTAGAGACACGCCCATAAGTCGGCTTCAGACCAACAACACCACAAAACGAAGCTGGCTGTCTCACACTTCCACCGGTATCACTACCAAGTGACACCATACACTGTCTTGCCGCAACAGCTGCCGCTGATCCTCCTGATGAACCTCCCGGCACACGAGTCAAATCCCAAGGATTCGCAGTTACCTTTACACCAAAATCAACCCCAAGATTCAATCTAAACCCATCACAAGTTTCCTCAATAAGACCATACTCATCTATCTAAACATAAAGGTACCTACTTTGTTAACCTTACTGAATCATTAAATCCTAAACCATCACAAGTGTCCTCAATAACACCATATTCATCTATCTAAACATAAAGCCTCCAACTTTGTTAACACTGCTGAATCATTCAATCCTAAGCTTCCCAATAAAACCATTCTCATCTATCCAAAATATAAAGGCTTCAACTTGTTAACATTGCAGAATCATTACACACCATCACAAGATTTATATAGACGAACCTGAAAGGCAGAAGCTTCAGTGGTACTTCCCATTCCAAATTCATCCATATTAGTCTTACCAACAACAATCCCACCCAAATCTTTAATCTTCTTAATCGCAGTAGCATCAAACG
This sequence comes from Camelina sativa, assembly GCF_000633955.1. Taxonomy (NCBI): domain Eukaryota; kingdom Viridiplantae; phylum Streptophyta; class Magnoliopsida; order Brassicales; family Brassicaceae; genus Camelina; species Camelina sativa. The sequence continues at coordinate 4,123,875 of NC_025688.1, read as the reverse complement.
GAGGACGATAATGCTCTAAGATTCTCGAAGCAGCAGTAGAAGGCATACCTTCAGTACATATATTATCCTTAACACCGATCAAAACTCCGGCGAGAGGACCCAATTCCTCACCTTTAGCGATTCGTTGATCAACCTCTTGAGCATCTTTCAGAACATTCTCCGATACGTGAAGGAAGCATTTGAGCTGTGGCTCGGTGAGACGGATACGAGAAAGGTAAGATTTTGCTATTTCGACAGCTGTGGTTTCGCCGGAGAGGAGTGAACGACGTGTGGTGAGAATCTGAGATTGTGGAGGAGAGGTAACGGGAGCTGTGGAAGAAGATGAAGCTGCTGAGACAATGTGTTTAGAACTTTGGAATCGTCGGAGAGGGAGGAGTGAGAGAGAACGTGGCGGTTGCAATGTCGATAACATTGCTTCAGTCAATGAAAAGTTTTGCTTTTTTTTGAATCACTGATTCATCAAATTGGGAAGAGAGCTGAATGTAATTTGAAGTTTTTACTAGGGTTAGTAGTATAGAAGGACGAATTCTCCGGTGTACCGCCGGAAAAAATGTATCGGCGGCGGTTTGGGTTTTAAGGAGAGAGCTTAAGGAAGGGAGAGAGGATAAGACTTTTCTCACTGTGTAATCTGTTCAAACAAAAAAAAAAAACTGGAGAGAGAGGATTTCTTAATGGGCCTGTGAAACCTTAATGGGCTGCAACAAATGGGTATTAGATTAAAGCCCAAACAAATTATTTTTTGCGATTTTTTTTTGTTATGAATGAATTATTCGGTAAATGAATGGAAATATCTATTCTTTTTTATTTAAGTACAATAACAATGTATATACAATAATTTGTAAGCGGGTAAAAAAGTTATTTAGAAATCATGTAAGGTTGGGTTTAACAAAAAAAATCGATTTGGACGATTATATGAATGTACGTAATTCCCAAACTGTATTAGGATTTTGTAAATTTCATTTTGTTATTTTAAGACTCTTTTAGAAATTAGCCGCACCAACCGCTAAAAACTCTTTACAATAATGTTCATGATCAACCTACGCAATCAAAAACTATTATTATGACGTAAAAAATGAAAAATAATTCTATCTATGACGAACTTACGTAAAATAATCATCATTGGTTAATTGTACTTTCCTTTGTGGACAATGGACATGCATTAGTCAGTCATTACTCATTAGACATGTTTTAAGGATATGACACTAAGAACAAAAGAGCTGGATGGCATATCTATAATGAATTCCCAAATGACTCCTATCCAACATTATCAATCAAATCAAGACGATAGAATTGTCGAAAACTTGTACGGAACTAATAATAACATTTAGGAAAAAAGATGGCTAGAATGTGTATTCAGGTACCAACCCAACTATACTATTGTATCCTCAACTACACGAAATATATGTATTACATGGCCACATGCATGAACTATATGACGTTATGTGGTCAACACCATAAACATACAATCCGGTACACTGGTCGACTGATTCCGGCGAAGACGGACGTTGACTCTGGCGAAGTCCGACGTTGATTCCGGTGTTGACCAAAAAAATGTATTAATTTTTTTCTATTAAAACTCAAAAATAAGAAATATTATGTAAACATTTTTGTTTTTCATGATTAAAAAATATATTCAGTTCAATTTCTAAATATTTTTATATATCTCTAACTTATTCATTCTTATAACTAGTTAATTTTTATTTTTAAAGCTAAAATAATGATTAATTATAAATCTTTGATAATAAGATTATTTAAATACTACAAAATCATAAAATCAAATTCAACTACTTTCATTATAAAAAATAATATGCAAAAGATTGAGTATATGACTCTTTACTTTATAGTTTGCATAGTAAATGTTGTATAAAATTTTAGATATTTTTACTATAAAATTTGCATATTCTTAATAACATGTATACAACAACAAAATAAATTCACAATATTTACTTCTAATATATAAAAGATAAACATACAAAAAATTGATTTTAGCTAAACAATATAGAGGGTATGTTTGCAAAAGGGTATAAAATAAGAATATTTTTGGAAATACCTTTATATTTACATCTTGAAAATAATTATCAATGATTTTTATTTAACTATTAGTTTATGTTTTAAAAATAAAAATTAACTAATTATAAGAATGAATACATTAGAGATATATAAAAATATTAATATATTGAATTGAATATGTTTTTTAATCATGAAAAACTATTAATGATTTAATATAATTTAAAAAAAAATTAAAATACAATTTTTTTAGTCAAACGCCGGAGTGAACGCTACCTATACTTGGTGTAGTTAGCTATCTTTTTTTTTAACATTTAACTAGTAAAACTTACGTGTTACCAAAGCCAAGAAATAAGGACAGGAACATTTAACTCTTGACCAGAGAGGGTTGAGTTGATAAATTTGTTCAAAGAAACCAAACTCATCGTGACTTTACTATTGTATCCGTACGGCTCATTATAACTTGCAAGAACCATTAATTAAACTATCATCATTGTTTTCAATTCCAAGAACATGTCATTGGAATTTTAAAAATGACAAAAACACGTTTCTTTTAAATTTTGATTTGTAAGTTTGTTGGGAGGGTAAGATGGAACAAAAAGTAAATTACATAAAATCGAAAATAATTACATACCTGCTAGTAAGAATTTATTTTTAACTATGAAACTATCTCTATTCTTTACATAAAGAAGTGAGACATAAATTAGAATATTTTAAGAGAGTTTTTGAGAAAAAAAAATTATAAAATTCCGTAGAAGATCACAACAAAATAAAAACCCCTTGTCAAAGATAATTCAGACACGATTCGACATTTTTTTTGTATACAAACAAAATCGATAGTTAGTGTCGCTAAAGTCTTTTACATACTACATCAATACATGTTGCAGCGTAAAAGTATAAAACAACAAAATAATTTTACTTTTGGCGTAGTAGTAAATAGTGAGAAAAAGTACATAAGCCGTCACCTATGAACAACTAATAATGACTTGTGGAGTTATGAGACAGAGCCTATGAAAGCAACAAAAGAAAGGGGAAAAAAATAGCTATAAATGATCGTAAAAAGCTTACTGCAAATTACTATATAAATAAATAAATAAATAAAAGTAAAAAAGTAAAAGAAGATTTTTCAGTCTATACTTAAAAACTCCTAACTGTCTCATCTTTAATTCACCCCTCAGTATCTACTTTTAAAACTCATAAATATAAAGAAAAGAAAAAAAGTCATTAAATTATCTTATAAGAAGTCCGAAAAATTCCAGGGAGTACAAGGCTTTGTTTGGTTTGGTTTGTATTGTCTGTTTGAAACCAATGACACAGCCTGCGACACCAAAGTTACCTATCTTTGGATATGATGCTTAAATGCTTTGCATGCTTATTTAAAGCACTTAACGTTTCTCTGCGCTCACACAACCAAATGTTAATGTAGTTCAATGTTAATTTCTAAACTTATTCGTGTGATCATGAGAATAAGTGTAAAACATTATTCTCGTTAATCTTCAAATCAATGTACAAATGGTCCAATATATATACATGATTATAATGTGTGGACTTTTAGTTAAAAAAAAAAAAAGATTATAATGTGGGGACTTAAGCTAAAGAAAACTTATAAATAGTAACAAACTATCTCACTATTTGTTAATACTTAATACAGTCTGATAGATAAATGTAACATTGTAACGTCAGTCGAAAAGTCTTGGTTCTCGTTTTATTTTAACACTTAAATGTATTATCAAGTGAATCGTGACTCAAGAGTTTTTGACTTGTCAATAATAGTATAATACTAAAACTATTACCCAAATTTGTTAGTTATAAAAAGAAATTACATTATAACAATACAAAGTTACAAACATATACAAAGAAATTAGATTAAGACAGATGGAGAAGAAATCAGACTTGTTACATCCAAGAAGGATTTGATTTTCTTCTCTTAATTAAGCAAACACCGACATCAAAATCTATCAACCAACACATCGACACTATTAACCATCATACAAAAAGTTAACAAAGTAACCAAAATAAAATAAAATTATATCAATAATAATAATAATATAAGACAAGAACAAGAGAAAGCTCCAAAAGCAGCAAATCCCATATGAACCCATTTGACAACACATGTCTAGTAACCATCACACCCGTTGATGAACTTGACTCATCCTCCTTCTCCTTCTTAAGGTTGCTCCACGTTTGTTTAATTACCAAACCACCCTCTGTCTTCTCCATCATGCAAGGCTTCAATCCAACACATTGCTGATGAGATTCTGACACGACATGCTGACAAAGATTTGGATTCTTTGAAGCCTTAAATCTTGTCCCCATCCTCTCATAGAAGTTTCTTGAGAAACCAAGCTCTCCCGTTAGATTGTTTCCGTTAATGTACAGAGCACCGAGACAAGGCAGAGTCTCGAGCTCTTTTGATGGGACTGTACCGGTCAAGTTGTTGTCGTTCAGACCAAGAAACCTCAATCTTTTCAAACTTGCTAAACCAGAAGGAATCTCACCTCTTAAACCCATCTTTGACAGATCCAAAATGACTAAACTACCCATATCCTCCCACTTTATTCCCATCATGTCGTCATCACTACCCATTGGGTTCCCTGATAGAACAAGATCAGTTAAAGATCGAATCTTTACAACGTTTTCGAACAACCCTCCAGAGATTCTATTGTTCCTCAGATCCAAAAGTGTCAGATTCTTCAAAAACCCGATTTCTTGAGGCAACTTCCCTTCTAATTGGTTGTTGCTTAGGTCAAGCTTAAGCAATGAAACCATCTCTCCAATAGACAAAGGCAACGTCCCTGAGAATAAGTTTCGACTCATATCCAAGATCAGTAGATCTTTAAACCCATTGAAACAATCCGGTATCGTTCCATTGAACAAGTTTCCCGCAAGAACCAGCCGTTGTAACCTCGTTAGATTGCAGAGACTCGCCGGTACTTTCCCGTTAAACCCGTTTTCAAGAACCACCAAAGACTTCAGCTTCGTGAGAGTACCAATTATTTCAGGAAGTTCACCATTCAAACCAGGATTGGATCTGAACTCGAGAGACTCTAAGCTACTTCCCAAGTTTATCCAATCCTCTTTAGCTATTGTTATCGGCGACATGAAGCAGTTGAAGAACGTGAGAGATTTCAAGTGCTTGAGCTTGAATAACTGTGGCTTTATCTCCAAACTTGTGACGCAAGGAAGCGAGTTTTCGTGAACAAGACCTAAGGTTAGATCCGTGACATACCACAAGTCACCATAGAGATCACAAGAAACACCCTGAAATTCCAAAAAGAAAAAAAAAAAGAAAAAAAGGTTCAAATTATTGAAAGAATAAAAAATAAAGGAATTTTGTTGTTTGTGGGCCAATTATTGTACATATATAATTGAATCCAAAATACATTTAAAGAAACAAAAATGAGATCTTACACGTAAATAGCATACACTTTGATGCGTTGAAGCTTAAAATTTTCACTTACTGATTATGGAAATTTCAAAGTGGAACAAACACTTTGAAGAAAAAAAAGAATAATTCAGACAGCTACAAAACAAAATCTTTCTCAAAATCTTTTAAACAAATTCAAGAAATCTCAAGAAACTAGCAGCATAAAGGCTAAAGCAAGGACTTGTAATTATTTAGAAGGAAGAGAGAAAAAACCTGAATAGGAGTCCAACCACAAGGGTCAGGATAAAGATCAGAGCCATTCCAAGAATCACCAACAAATCCTTGAATAGCTGAGTAAAGAGCTTCTCGTTCTGTTTTCTCCATGGGAGCTCCATCATCATCAGTAACCTCGGGAGATGATTCTCCAGTGACGACGCACCACCGGAAAGTTAGAAGAAGGAACAAAACAGAGTGAATCCAAGACATTGTGGAGGAAGTGAGACAAAACAAAGGTTTGTGGATTTTTTTTGGGTTTGAGGTTATCTCTGGGTTTCTTTATCAATTGGTGTTACTATTATTTATTAAAGAGAGAGCGAGAGGTCGTTGGGAGTCAATGGGGTTTCTCATTATTATTAATATTATAGCTAACAAAACGTTACATTAAAAAAAGTAAAATGAAAAAATGAAATCGAGGGACTGTAACGAGAAAGACATTTGGTTATATGTTGTTGTCTCTGTCACATAATAGTAAATGTGGCATTTGTTCCCATATCTCATACACGTATAACGTATTTACTTCTTCTACTTTTTATTTTTGTGTGTGTGTTGTGTATGTGAAAAAGAAGAGGGCTAATGTGGAAAATAGGATGGAGGAAGCACAAGGATCAAGGAAGCTATTGAATTTAATGTCTATTGATTATTGACAATGATTTTTTTCCTTTTTTTTTTTTCCTTTTCTTATTGCTCTTCTGAGATGTGCCTTTGAAATTTACAGTATTTGTACTTCATTATTGGGATTTGTTTATTAATATAATGGGATAAAGGTGCTTTATTATTCTTTGTAGCAATCTACTACTACTAAATAGTAATTGCTAATAGACATATTAAAACGAATTTACCGTTTGTACAGTGCGTGTGTGGCTTGATACGTCAATGTTGACTTTGTGTGTTCACTATCTTCTTTGGCATGATAAAAACTAGTACTGTATTTGTCTACATATCCGAATAGATTTTTTTCAGATTATTTACTTGACACTAATTTTATTAGTGGAGAATTATTCTTTTACGTGTTAAACTTTGGAAATGTTAGTTTTATTGCCAGCATTAATGTGCTTTTTGCCGAAGATTTCAAATCGACTCATTTCACATTTTTTTACTATAAATTATAATAGTTCACTGTATTTTGTAGCCAGGTTTTGTGTGGTTTGCTTGCAAAACATGCATTTGATAGGTTTTGTTCTTTGGCTCTGTAGAACATGCATTTGTTAGTTAATTACGGGAATATCTATGCATTCATCACACCTATTCTCAACGGCTCAACATACATATACTCTACCCATTTAAACAACACGATCATATCTCCTTGCTTCGGCCAGAAGTCATTTGGTACCATACTTAAGTCTTCTCATGATGAAACAGCCTGATATTGAGCTTTGTTTCGCTAATTCGACAGTAGACTCCTAGTATTTCACCAAGGAAGCGTGACAACATTTTAATAGAATGTTGCAACAATTAAATGATATACAACATACTATTTCTGTTCATCATATGTTAAAACCAACATCACATGATTTTTTATATGTCTAAATAATATACACTAATGGTAAAAATGTCAAATAATATTTTATGTCCTTTAATAAAATTATAAAAACGATGGTATATTATTGACTTTCAAAAAAATGTGCTCCATAGACTAAAAAGAATTTGAAAATTAAGTTAATTATCTTAAAATGTCAATTATAAAATATATAACCAAGTGTGGCAGAGTTTCTTAACTACTTCAATAATAGTAAAAGCTACAAAAAAAAAAAAAAAAAAAAANAAGAGTTTACATGCAAGCCAAATCATATCAAATGGTCTTCATTAGATGAGATTAGAACATCTCAAATAATAAAATAACAAAAATAGAAAAGAAATACATAATATATATAAAATCTCTTTAAAAACTATTTAAATTTTTTAAACTAAACAAAGTATAAATATTTTATTTGCATATAATTAAAGAAGAAAAATAGAATACATTTCGTATGAAAACAAAATATGAAATACATTCAAGTTACTACTTGATATATATGTCGTAGTAAAACTTACTATAAGATAAGGGATAAAGTTAGAACAATATACAAACCTAGTGCAAACGATAATTTTGTATCTTATCCAATCCTTTATGTAATTGTTGTTGAGAGTTTATGTTTTTGTTTCGACAACAATGCCAATTGCCAACTGCCACAAAAATAATATCAATTTTTTTAGCAATTAAGATAATCTTTAAGCCAATCAATAAATTTTATCGTTTTTGTTAATTCAGTCAATCTTAGTGTAATTAACTTCACTTATAAAAAAAACATACACTTTAATCTAATGTAGTAGATTTTTTTTTGCATATGTTAGAATTCGAATTCAATCGATTGTTTTCTCAATGTACCACATTAGTGAGTTGGTAAAATTAATAAGGTCATGAAAGTTTGTAGTTTAATTTTCAAAAAAAAATTGGATTTTTTTTCCTTTTGATTATGTTGCTTTTAGATTTAGATTTTTCTGGTTTTTAATTTTTGATATAGATTTTGGTTTCTTTAAAAGCTTAAATGATAGTTTATTTAGTTTTAGTATTATGTTGATGAATTATATTTTTTTTTTGCAAAATAAATAAGAATAAAATGTGATTGATTGTTTCTTGAGGGACAACCCAAAATATATAGATTATGGTAACATTAGGTTATACTTGGAATAAGCTCAAGGACCATATCTTAAAAATTAGATTTCCTATTTTGAGAAAGAAACTCAAACTACATAGATTTTGGTTGTCTTTTTCACTTTTAGAATAAGCTCAAAATCCAGATATTTGTCTTGGTGTCGGCAAGGTTGAAATTCCAAAAATTGTCAAAAACACTTAAAAACAAGATTCCCTATTTTATAAGAATTTTTTTTTCTTCAAAATCATGAATGGATTCAAAATAGTTTTTTACACAAAAACTAAGATCAGAAACTACTTCAAAAATAACAAATATTCATCTTCATCTTCGGTCGTCATCTTCCTTTTTAAGAAGTTCATACATACTTTGAATGGTATAGCCAGTCTAAATCCAAAAGGCTTCAGTTGGCACATGCTTCTTTGTGATAAATCACAACTGTTTAAAAACCAAAAGCATGGAGAGATTTAATACAATCAACATAATAATTGTCATGGGTCAATAGAATCAAACCGCCCCTAGTGCCTCTAAGCAGATGTTCATACCTCCACATCCGTATATTCTTCTTTAGATTGTACAAAAATTTGATGGGTGATTGTTTGTTATGTTATAAGTGTTTGGAATCTGAAAATTAAGCAAATCCAAAAAAATTGGTTTGTTGGTTTATTTGGGGGACACAATTAAACTCTTAATTGATTATGTAATTCAGTTTTGGTCTAAACCAAATTGGAAACAATAAAATTGGGAAACTTTCAAATTCCTAATTTTCACATAATCATGATACAAATACGATAAATAAACAATAATATATTGTATACATCAAATAAACAAAAATATTATATCTTCTAACGATGTAAATTCTAAAAAAAAATTAATTTATTACAGCAAACAAACAAAAATATACCGACTTTCCGAATATCTCTATATTCTAAATTCTATATTATGTGTGATATAAGTTAAATAAATACATTACAAATTGTAAGTTTTAAATGATATAATATTGTATACTATTACTTACTCCCATGAATAGTCCAACTGTGATTCTGTGAGAATAAAAAATCTGATTACCACATAATGGATGACTAGACGTGAAAGTAAGTAGACTCAATTATTATTTTAGTTTATTCTTCAATGTTACAAGTATCTGTATTCACGAAAAACACACAAATTGTGAGAAATACGAGAAAAAAAAAATCAATAATCATTTGTGGAGTTTAAGATTTTGTTTTTAACCTTGGTGCATGTGCAACTTTATTATGACAAATGAAGAAGATTTTGTGAATTTTGTTGATTTTCCTGGAAATTTTTCTTATTGTTAACAAGCTTGTATAACTGGTGTGGTTAAAACCTATATCTAGTAAAAAACCATTTCATAATAAATTTAGAATATGAGTTTATAAGTAATTAGTTTGAGATAACAGTAATGAATCTGAGGAAGATACTAGTGCCCATTTCTCCATACAGTTGATGTCTTGATGAGGGATTCCATTTCAAATGATAGTTATAAACGAGACTAAACCGGATAATAAGCACAAACCAAAACCCTCGGAATCATTGGGATGATAATGATTTTAACCGAGATTAAACCAGGAGATTAGAATTAACACAAACCGGAACCCTCGGAATCAATTAGAAGGATAGTTTTGATGTATCACACACACAGTAGCGTCGCATCTCTTCCCCTCCCTTCCCCATCTACTCTCGCTCGCTGCTTCTTCTACTTCGATCATTGAAGCATCCACTCCCCAGAAAAACCCTAATCCTCTAGTCAAGAAATGAGCTCTTTCTCCGTCAAAAAGTCCCCAAATTCGACCTTCCTTTTCCCAAAAACCACACCTTTACTACTTATACGACATCGTCTCACTCTCCCATTACTCGTTCCTCCTCCTAACAAACCACCACGATTCCGCATCGTCGCTTCTCTCTCCGGTACTTCATGGGTCTCTCAAGCTTCTAAAGACAAATATGGTGGTTGGGCTCTCATTGAAGATCAAGCTCATTCGAAAACTAAAAAAAGTTAGTGGGAAAAAAATCAAAGAAATGTCTCAACTTTTATGTGTTTGTAATTTGATTTTGAATCTTTTGTTTTGTTTTGGGGTTTCAGAGTGGAGGAATGTTGTAATCACTGGTGTTGGATCTTCACTTGCTGTTGTATTAGCTACTATTGCTTACTTCTCAATCTCCAGAAGAGGTTCAACTCTTTTGTATTTATTCCCTTGATGATGACTTGAGTTTTTGTAGGATTTGTTTAATTTGAGATTCTGGGTTTTGTGTTTCTTTTTGACAGGTTTTAGATTTAGCATTAGTAATCCTATGCATTATCAAAGTGTTGATTTGGATCAGAGTGAGAATGAAGAGAGTGAAACTCTGTTCAATGATGAGAGTAATCCTGCTTCTGAGGCTAACTCTGAAGGCGTTGACTATGTTTCAGATACTGTTGACACTAGTAAGTTCTAATTTTGGTAAATTTTGAGGCAAATTGCTATAACAAGTCTTAATTCGAGTTTCCTTGTGTTTACTTTAGCATCTACTGGAAAAGCTCACCGTGTCATCACTCCGGTTGCTGTGGATGCCGCTCAACAAGAAGCAATAGCAGTTTTAAAGAAACTAAAGGTTTATTTCGAGAAACTTGCCCTCACACAACTGTTTGACTTTAAGTTTGAGCCTTATTGACCAGCTCTGATCATGAACATGTCACTTGTAATTAAGTTGTTCAGATAATTGAGGATGATGTAGTGGCAGACGAGTTGTGTACTAAGCGAGAGTATGCTAGATGGCTAGTTCGTTCAAATTTGTTATTAGAGAGGTAATGATACTTGAAGCACATTGTTTTCCGAATATGATAAGTCTCTTAGCGTTTGTGGTGGACTGACACGATGTGTTTCTCTTGCCTTTAGAAATCCAATGCACAGGATTGTGCCAGCAGTAGCTTTAGCTGGCTCTTCAATTCCTGCATTTGATGATATAAATACCGCAGACCCTGATTTCGAGTACATTCAAGGTAAAATCGATAAGAGACATTTCTACTTTGGTTTAGTAGTTTATTAGAACTTCTTTAATTGATTGATTATTTTGATTTTTCTTTCAGCCTTGGCAGAGGCAGGCATTACTTCCAGCAAGCTCAGCAGAGAAGATTCTCGAAATGACTTGGGAAACATTAATTTTAATCCTGAAAGGTGTAAAGGAGATTAGCTTTCTTCATCTGCTATTTATTTGTCTTGTTGTTTACTGTATACTAATTGTTTTAACATATATATGGTGGCTACAGTTTTGTTTCCCGGCTCGATTTGGTAAACTGGAAAGCTCAATTGGAGTGTGGTTTCCATCCAGAAATTATGGAAGAGGTGTGAGTGATTAAGTTTTACTAACATTTTAGGCATAAGGGTGATGCTTATCAAATGCTTTTTTATCTTTTTAAAAGCCTGACTTGTTTACAGTCCAGATATCAAGGACAAAGGTAGATTATATAGACACGAAGAATCTCAATCCCGATATGGCCCTCGGATTTTTCTTGGACTTCTTGATGGGTGACCAGAGTACCATCAGAAATGTTTTTGGTATTCTTCTACCTCTCTTTGTTCTGACCTTCTCCTTCTTCGTTCGATCGTTGATGTGCGTATGCGTTACAACAGAATGAAGATTTCAAAATTTACAGGTAGGATTAAGCGGTTTCAGCCAAATAGACCTGTAACAAAAGCACAAGTGGCTGTAGCATTAACAAGCGGTAAGATGGTGAAAGCTATCTCAGCAGAGGTATCACGGTTAGAAGCATTGTCCCTCTCACAGAAAGCTGAGATGGAAAGAATCAAAGTCGAGTTGCTAGAAAAAGGGGAAATAAGTCAGTTTTGGGATGAAAAGCTTCAGGTAGAGAGATCCCGAAGAGTTGAGATGGACGAGCTGAATCTCTCCAGAGTTAGTGAATTAGAAGATGAAAAAAGGGATCAGGAGAAGTGGTTTGCCGAGCGTTTGAAAGAGAAATCAGCTATAGAATGTCAGAAACAGTTGCTTCAAAGCTTGAGTGAGGAGATTGATGAGATGTCTCAGAGGCTAATATCTGATAAATCTGTTTACCTGACTGAGCACAGCAAGTTACAAGAGATGTTAAGTGACTTACAATCAAAACTTGAATCGCTGGTCGATAAAAGATCTGTCCTTGAAGCTGAAATCGAAGCTCTTCGGATTCTAAGGTAATGGTTATTATCATTGTAGCAAAGTTTTGATCTTTGGAAAAGTTGTAACCAGTCATGAGTGAATGAAATGCAGATCTTGGGTAGAGGATGAAGCGAGGGTAAGCCAAGCGAGAGCTAAGCTTCTCGAAGAAGCGGGACGGAGATGGAAATGGAATGACCATGCTTGAATCTTCTTGAGATTTGTACAAAAATTTGTTGGCTGATTGTTTGTTTTATGAGTGTTTTGGAAATTTTAAATTAAGCGAATCCAAAGTTTTTGGTTGTTGGTTTATTTGGGGTAACAATTAAACCCTTAATTGGTTTATATTCTATGTAATTCAATCTTGGTTTTAAACCAAATTGGAAACAATAAAATTGGGGAAACTTTCATAATTTTCAAAATATCAAAAAGGAGTGAGAATAATAGTAACCAAGAATCTAATCATTCGTGTTGAACTTATTCTCACACTTTAGCAATGAAATTTCAAATTTTGAAGAGCGATTCACAAGAACCGTTAAATCAAACGAAATCCTCACGCCATTTGTCAAAGTCCAGAGCTCTTTCAACCACCACCAGGAATCGATTGAATCAGCAAGATTCTGAAAGCAAGAATCGATCTACCTTTAGTGAATCGATCTAATCTTGGCTAATTTGAAGTCTGGTATGCTTCTATTCCCTTTTCGCGAACTGGGTTCGCTTAAAAATCGAAACTTTTTGCTTCTTCTTCCTTTAGACATATAGCTTTTTTAGGGTTTCGTAGTTACAGTTGCAGAGTAACAGTCAAACCAAACCTGGGTCATATCTAGAGTTACGTCTTTTGTTTTAGAAAAGAAAGTTTCTCAAAACTCTTTTATTTTACGCAACTCTAAGTTTTATCTTTGATGAATTCCACATTTTTCCAAGACAAGAAACAGTTAGAGCTGTTCTTGTCTTTTTGCTTTGCAAGTGTGTGTGTGTGGTCTGACTTCTGAGAGATTTATCCTCTGTGAGCTGATCCCACCATAAAATTCTTCTGCCATACAATAAAACAGTGAATTTGATAAAATTCGTTTTCGTGTATCCACTTGTCCTGATCCTGACCTGGCAATGTCTGAATCAAACCCATTTTATCGTCATTTTCAATGTGCAGGTTGGTAAAAAAGGAATCAGAATCTAGTGAAGGGTTTAATATGAGTTTTCACACAATATCATGTAAGATTCTTACATCTTTTTTACAAGAACTTGTTCTCTTTTGTTATCTCTTCTTGTTTCACACACATCTTAGATAAGGCTAAAAAAGGCTAAACATGTGAATGAAATCGATGGTTGAGCAAAAGGAGTTTTTGATAAGATAATGAAAAGTCCATTCTTGTTTGGCTGATTTTAGTTTTCTCTACCATTTTAACCAAAAACAAATTGACATTTAGAATTCAATTTCAATCTTCTGCTTTCTTGTAATTGGTTATTTGCTACGTACACACCTTTACTTGGTCGCTGGTGCTGGTCCCCAAACATCACAACAGAATCTAAACCCTTATGAATCAATCACCTATACAAATTTGTGATTACTAATCTTTATATTGAGTAGGTTCGTCTTGATTGATAAAATCAATGAATTTATAATGTTAACCATATTCTGTTCACCGTCTAGTTTGGTATAATGCTTTGACAAAAAGAGACATAATTCTCAATCTTTTGCTTTGACCCGTATGGACAAAGAAGGATTATTTCAGAAATTATTGTTTTATTTACGGTTGCTTCTTGGTCATAGCTTAAGATCCCATCTATTACCATACATGTCTATTTCCTCATCTGTCTTGAGCTAAAAACAGACCACTATTATTGTGGTTGTTTTCAATTTATTTAATGCTGAAATTTTTGGCTTTTGATGCAAGAGACTTGAGAGGTCCATAAAGCTGATAAGATCGAATTTGTGATGATAAGTGTCTTACTTTTTTCCTTCTTTCCTTGGGTGGACATAGTTCCTTAAAAGTTTTGTCAGTACCTGGGAGTGTCTCTTACAGGAACAAGTGTGTTTATCCATTTGTCATAAGGTTCATGAACAGGATTTTGGACTAGAGATTTTTTTCTTGGAGGAAGGATGGGTTGAGTTATTTTATCAGTAGTGAAAATATAAAGGAGCTTTTCGGGTTCTGTAGATGAAACGGGGAAGGGAATTTATTCCCATTTCAAGAATTTAATATATGTTTGTCCGGATAGGTTTTGTTGTTGCTGCTTCCATTGCAGCTGTTGTTGTTAAGCGGCACAACGTTAAACCCACCAAACCGAGCAAACAATCAGGTAGTGTTTTTTCTTCTTATACTCTCCATTTGATTGCATTTCACTCCATATATAGAATCTGACCTTTCATGTTCTCTGCATTTTTCTCTAAGAAAATGACAAAGGAGGCGATAAAGAAGAGGCTGTGTATCCCGACAACAATCTCAACGATAAGAATGTAAGTGTACTTTTGAAAAGTTTAGTGTGATCATGTGCTTGGTGTGACAAATCGGATAATATATTCAGGTGGAGGAAGAGGAGGAGGAAGAAGAAGAGGTGAAACTGATCAACAGTGTAATCAATCAGACTCGTGGAAGTTTCTCGGACTATTTAGATGACGATATTTTACCCGAGTTTGAAGATCTTTTATCTGGTGAAATTGAGTATCCATTGCCTGATGATGATGATAACAACTTGGAGAAAGCAGAGAAAGAGAGGAAATATGAAGTCGAGATGGCTTATAACGATGGTGAGCTCGAAAGGTTGAAACAATTAGTTAAGGAGCTAGAAGAAAGAGAAGTGAAACTGGAAGGAGAATTGCTTGAATATTATGGACTCAAAGAGCAAGAATCGGATATTGTTGAGTTACAAAGACAGCTCAAGATCAAGACTGTGGAGATTGATATGTTAAACATCACTATTAATTCTCTTCAAGCTGAGAGGAAAAAGCTTCAAGAAGAGCTTTCTCAAAACGGTATTGTAAGGAAAGAGCTTGAGGTGGCCAGAAACAAGATCAAGGAGTTGCAGAGGCAAATCCAGCTCGATGCTAACCAGACGAAAGGACAGTTACTGTTGCTTAAGCAGCATGTGTCGAGTCTCCAAATGAAAGAAGAAGATGCGATGAATAAAGATACCGAAGTGGAGAGGAAGCTAAAAGCTGTACAGGATTTGGAAGTGGAAGTTATGGAACTTAAGAGAAAGAACAGAGAGCTTCAACATGAGAAAAGAGAGTTATCCATTAAACTTGATTCAGCGGAAGCAAGAATTGCAGCTCTTTCAAACATGACTGAGGTAAGTGTAATGATTCCTCCATATCAAAGTTTCTTTCTCTCTTAGAGTAACATTTTCTATCTTTACTCGTAGAGCGATAAAGTGGCGAAAGTTAGAGAAGAGGTTAATAATTTAAAGCATAACAATGAGGACTTGTTAAAGCAAGTGGAAGGGCTTCAGATGAATAGGTTTAGTGAAGTTGAGGAGTTGGTTTATCTCCGTTGGGTCAATGCGTGTTTACGGTATGAGTTAAGAAATTACCAGACACCAGCTGGTAAAATCTCGGCTCGTGACTTAAGCAAGAACCTAAGTCCCAAGTCACAAGCAAAAGCAAAACGGTTAATGCTAGAGTATGCTGGTTCAGAACGTGGCCAAGGAGATACTGATTT
>NC_025688.1:4099622-4107007 GCF_000633955.1 Camelina sativa | reverse complement strand
GCTCGTGACTTAAGCAAGAACCTAAGTCCCAAGTCACAAGCAAAAGCAAAACGGTTAATGCTAGAGTATGCTGGTTCAGAACGTGGCCAAGGAGATACTGATTTAGAGAGCAACTATTCTCAACCTTCATCTCCCGGAAGCGATGATTTCGAGAATGCTTCAATGGATAGTTCCACGAGTAGGTTTAGTAGTTTTAGCAAGAAACCGGGATTGATACAGAAACTCAAAAGATGGGGCAAGAGCAAAGATGATTCGAGCGTTCAGTCATCACCTTCAAGATCATTCTATGGAGGATCACCGGGAAGACTTAGCTCGAGCGTGAATAAACAGAGAGGTCCTTTAGAATCTTTGATGATTAGAAACGCAGGTGAGTCAGTTGCCATAACAACATTTGGTCAAGTGGATCAAGAAACAGCTCCTGGTACCCCTGAAACCCCGAATCTTCCAAGAATCAGAACACAACAACAAGCTTCTTCTCCTGGTGAGGCTTTGAACTCAGTTGCATCATCTTTCCAAGTGATGTCTAAATCTGTTGACAATGTTTTGGATGAGAAGTATCCCGCTTACAAAGATAGGCATAAGTTGGCGGTTGAAAGAGAGAAGCATATTAAGCATAAAGCAGATCAAGCGAGAGCAGAGAGATTTGGCGGTAATGTGGCTTTGCCTCCTAAACTTGCTCAACTAAAGGAGAAAAAAGTTGTGGTTCCCTTGGTGACCACAGGTGATCAGTCTAATGATCAGTCTAATGAAGGTAAAGCCAGTGAAAACGCTCAAGCCGTAACAAAAATGAAGCTTGTAGACATTGAGAAACGACCTCCTAGAGTACCTCGCCCGCCTCCAAGATCAACTGGAGATGGTAAAACTAGCAGTTTGCCTTCTGCTAGACCTCCTTTACCCGGTGGTGGTCCACCGCCACCTCCTCCACCACCAGGCGGTGGGCCTCCTCTTCCACCTGGTGGTGGACCGCCGCCACCGCCGCCTCCTCCTGGAGCACTTGGAAGAGGAGCAGGAGGAGGGAGCAAAGTTCACCGAGCTCCTGAGCTTGTTGAGTTTTATCAATCTTTAATGAAACGTGAATCGAAGAAAGAAGGTGCACCATCTTTGATCTCTTCAGGAACTGGTAATTCATCAGCAGCTAGGAACAATATGATTGGTGAAATCGAGAATCGATCAACATTCCTCTTAGCAGTAAGTTTGCATTTTCAGTATAATGTTTACTGCAACTGGATGTCAAAAAAACGAAACAATTGTTTAAACTTGATTACAGGTAAAAGCGGATGTGGAGACACAAGGGGACTTTGTTCAGTCGTTAGCAACTGAAGTCCGAGCTTCTTCTTTCACCAACATAGAAGATCTCTTGGCTTTCGTTAGCTGGCTAGATGAAGAGCTCTCCTTCTTGGTCAGTAACTCCTCTGTTCAATATTACTTTCTAACCGTTACTTCGGTTCGTTTTACTCACTCTCTTTTTTTGAGTAGGTTGATGAAAGGGCAGTTCTTAAACACTTTGACTGGCCAGAAGGTAAAGCTGATGCACTACGGGAAGCAGCTTTTGAATATCAAGATCTCATGAAATTGGAGAAGCAAGTTACTTCCTTTGTCGATGATCCTAATCTCCCTTGTGAACCTGCTTTGAAGAAGATGTACAAGTTGCTAGAGAAGTAAGTAAAACTGTCAAGACAAAAACAGAACATCATCACTAAATCTTTCTTTACTAATGTCTGCTTTTTCCACAGGGTTGAACAAAGTGTATATGCTCTTTTACGTACAAGAGACATGGCGGTTTCACGGTATAAAGAATTCGGAATTCCAGTTGATTGGTTATCTGATACTGGCGTCGTTGGGAAGGTAATAAACATTTGTTATTTCTTTCCTTTCGATTGAGAAATCCTTGTAAAACAATCTTGAAAATGCTCTGTTTTGTTTTTGTTTATGTTTCATCACACAACACAGATCAAGCTTTCGTCAGTTCAGCTCGCGAAGAAGTACATGAAACGAGTAGCTTATGAGCTTGATTCAGTGAGTGGATCTGATAAAGATCCAAACAGAGAGTTCTTGCTTCTCCAAGGTGTTCGTTTCGCTTTTAGAGTCCATCAGGTATAAACAAAACTAAACTCAGATCAGAACACAAAGTAACCAAATTAAAATGACCAGTTATTCTCAAGTGTTTGATGTATTATATTAACTGAAATGTTTATTGTGTAGTTTGCTGGAGGGTTTGATGCAGAAAGCATGAAAGCATTTGAAGAGCTTAGAAGCAGAGCCAAAACTGAGAGTGGAGGAGACAACAACAACAATAATAATAATAGCAATGAAGAAGAATCTGTAGACTGAGTTTTATTAATTATTACTTTCTTATTCTATGTCTCCCTGTATCATTGTATCACATACTTGATTTATAGTACAGTGATTTTTATAGATTATTGTAAAAAAAATACATTTTTTTGTGTTTAGGTTTACAAATGATTTTTTTTAATGGTTTTTTATTTATTTATATTTTTAGATAATAAATTCGCAATAAATTTGTAATCTCCCAAACTACTGAAAGAAAAGATAAAATAATTGTGGTTTGTCTTAAAAGTCACATGTTTCATATCATGTGCAGCCATGCAAAGTATCGCCCGAATCTTCTTCACTCTTTAATGTTTTTATCATTTTCAATTTATCAATATTTTTGGCAAAACTTTTATTTTTCCATGTATGAATAAAAAGTACAAAACAAAAACTAATAATGGTTTACTAGATTTACAGCAAATAAAAACAAGGACAAGTTCCATTTTTTCTTTTGTAATTTTATGCAATCGTATAAAGAAATAATAATCATGTTTGATATATTTGGAAATTAAAAGTATTTCTGCCACCACCTAACAAACAGGGTCCATTTCTTGGGTATAGTACTTTTCACGTCCAAACAAGATCTACATTTATTATTATTATTATGGTATTCGTATAATTACAAATTTATTATCATAATAATACAATCTATATAAAATAAACCGACCCTCTTATAATAAATGAAATAAATTCACGGATCTAAGACTAAGATTACACAATCACACTAGAAAACAACCATTTTTGGCATTAATAACACTCCTCTACAAACTAAAACAAAAATGAACAAAAAACAAACGTAAAAAGAACTACAAAAATTTGTGTTATAGATATTATCAAACGAATCAATGATTAAAAAAATGTATAAAGACTAAAAGTGAAAGGAACAAAGAAACAAAACAAAAACACATTTAGACAGCTAAGAGTTTTTATTGCAAAAGCCAAAGCTTGATGATACCCCCAAAAACAGAGATATCTTTCAGTCTTCACGTTACAATGTACTTGTATTTAAACTATATTTCGACCACAACCTGACAAAATACGTACAAAATACCGTATTTTTATACGGTCTTCTTCTTCTTCTTCTTCTTCTTCATAACATAAGACACAAAATAACACAAACAAAACCCTTCTCACTCTCTCTCTCTGTCTGTCTCTCACAATGTTTCCTCTTATCTTCCTCTGCTCTTTCCTCTCTCTCTTCCTCCTCCTGCCGGCGAATCTCGCCGCCGTGAGTAACGAAGGCAAGTACTTAAAGCTTCCGTTGTTACGCAAATCTCCGTTTCCTTCTCCGACGCAAGCTTTAGCTCTAGACACTCGCCGTCTCCATTTCCTCTCTCTCCGCCGTAAACCCATCCCGTTCGTTAAATCTCCGGTGGTCTCCGGCGCATCTTCCGGGTCGGGTCAATACTTTGTGGATCTTCGAATCGGTCAACCGCCTCAGTCGTTACTTTTAATCGCCGATACAGGAAGCGATCTCGTTTGGGTGAAATGCTCAGCTTGCCGAAACTGTTCACATCACTCTCCGGCCACCGTCTTCTTCCCTCGCCACTCCTCAACGTTTTCTCCCGCTCATTGCTACGACCCGGTTTGCCGTTTAGTGCCTCAACCTGGTCGGGCTCCGAAATGTAACCATACCCGGATCCATTCCACGTGTCATTATGAGTATGGCTACGCAGACGGTTCATTAACTTCAGGTTTATTCAGTAGAGAAACGGCGTCGTTGAAGACAAGCTCTGGTAAAGAGGCGAAACTCAAAAACGTCGCTTTCGGATGCGGGTTTCTGATCTCGGGTCAATCTGTATCGGGTACTAGTTTTAATGGAGCCCATGGAGTAATGGGCTTGGGCCGTGGGCCAATTTCTTTTGCTTCTCAGTTGGGTCGTCGTTTTGGTAACACGTTTTCTTATTGCTTAATGGATTACACTCTCTCTCCGCCGCCGACGAGTTACCTCATCATCGGAGACGGCAGCGGAAGAGGAGGAGAACGAATCAATGCCGTTTCGAAGCTTTTCTTCACTCCGCTGCTAACGAATCCGTTCTCTCCGACGTTTTACTACGTTAAATTGAGATCCGTCTCCGTCAACGGTGCGAAACTACGAATCGATCCTTCGATTTGGGAGATCGACGGTTCAGGTAACGGCGGAACCGTCGTGGACTCCGGCACAACCTTAGCGTTTTTAGCCGATCCCGCGTATCGATTGGTTGTAGCGGCGATTCGACGGCGGATCAAGCTCCCTAACGCCGATGAACTGACTCCGGGATTTGATCTGTGTTTAAACGTCTCCGGCGTTTCGAAACCGGAAAAGTTCTTGCCGAGTTTGAAATTCGAATTCTCCGGCGGTGCGGTGTTCGTTCCGCCGCCGAGGAATTATTTTATCGAGACGGAGGAGGAGGTTCAGTGTCTGGCGATTCAATCGGTGAATCCAAAAATTGGATTCTCGGTGATCGGGAACTTGCTGCAGCAAGGTTTCTTGTTTGAATTCGATAGAGATAGATCACGGTTAGGTTTTTCTCGCCGTGGTTGTGTTTTGCTGTGATTAATTTTTTTTCTCACCGGAATATTCTGTTTCGATTCGCTTAAAGATTTTTTTTTTTTTTGCGTTTTCTTTTTGGTGTTTTTTTGGAAGTACGAAGTTTGGGTGACGGTTCACTGTTACCGAAAATAGAAATAAAATAATATTTTTGGGAGTTGTAAAATTTCTATTTCTATATTTTAAAAGAGTATCACTGTAACTAGAGAGCATGTGTGAAAAAAAGAATAAAAATGAAATGTTTTCTTACAATATTTCTTTCTTTTTTTTTTTTTGAGCAAAACAATATTTCATATATGTTTGGTTATTAATACGATAAACTTGTTGAAATGTTATTTTCAGTTAAATGCTTGGAAACAATTATTTTTAAAAGAAAGAGTAAATTACCCCTACTTTTCTAATTTGATGTAAAAAAATGATAGGATTATTATAATATCTTATAGTAAGAAATATGAGGATTTTTTAGTAATCAGCCATGTAGTTTATTTAATATGCTAAGAATTATAAGATAGTTTTAGATACTGTATTCGAAAAATCTAAAATGCAGATTTTGTACACTAATTTTAAACTATATAGATGATATTGTATTGTATATGTGCAACTTATTTGAATAAGGTTAGACAAAAAAAAAAACAATGTAAAAGATAGTAATTTATTTGTTTTGTTTAAAAGATGATTATTGTGTTTTTCATTTTCATTTTATTTATTGGCTAAGCACCCCCAAGCTTGTATTTGTTTTCTCTCTTGACGGTACTTGTTATATAAGTTTTCTGGCCCTGGACTCTGTTAAACAAAATTAAAAGCAAAAGGCTCTGTAAATCAACTACGTTTTTCCAAAAACTTACATCTATGGTGCAATAACTTCTCTTAACAAAGCATTATCTAAAATTTATAGGATACTCTTGTCTTTCTTAATACTCCGAGTCCAGATAGTAATTAAATAAATAAAGAAGACACAACAGTCTAAAGTACAATTATTAGTTTTTATTTTGTTCACAGCTACCGACAGTTAATTCTGGAAAATGTACTAGTAAACTAGTTGAAGTATCTTGTTCAAGAAAGGTCCTAAACAGAAAAACATATGCAATTAACGAAAAAAAGAACTGTAACACATGTATCATGCATCGACCTACGCGACTCAGAAAATGACATATTAGCCCAAAATGACTAATTGGCCGAATATGACATAAGCCCAAACAACTGCTTATAATGGACAAAAAGTTCTTATTACAAATCCACAAGTGACACAGTAAGTCCAACTAAAGCCTTTCAAGAAACATGAGAAATTTGAAAAGGAAAAAAAAATTGTCCAACAACAATTTATATTATTGGAGCCAAAACGAATTAAGAAACATGTTTGAGTGTCAAAATTAAAAAAATACTACTACATTAAAGATAGAAATCACTCTATTCATTACTAATCAATTTTAACTTGGAATCTCATAATCTATGATACAATATTAATGACTTTAGAGTTTTTTTTTTTTTTGTCATCTAATAGAAACCAAGACTGGAAAAAGTACAAGGGTAAAATAAAAAAACCAACCACTACCTATACTTGATATTGAGGTCAATCAACCCTCCAAGTGAAACAGGTAACAACAATAAAACCTACCACACATACCACTCAGCAAGTTAACCTTCATAGTCTTTGCGTAGTTGATCTTGCAGCCATGAAGAGCCTCCCAAAGATAAATACGACTGGAGCCTCCCCTCTCGTGTTACACTCTTGGCAATAGCCACTGCCACTTTATTCGCCGAGCTTAGCACATGGTGGCATTCCCAATAATCAAAACTCGACAATATCAGATGTATATCTTGCAGCAGCGAATCAAACCGCGGCCATTCCTTAGGGTTGTTTATGGCTGCAACACCTGCAGCATTATCCATTACCAGTTCAACCCGAGTGATATGCAGAATCTGCACCGCCTCCAGAGCCCACAGAAAACACCGAAGACCTGCCAATATTTCCATTTTGGATCTCTCAAAAGCAGTTCGTGCATGATGGAGAACCTGGCCTTGATTATCGCGAGTAATCCACGCACCACCAACCATTGGGGAGCTCTTCCCCCAAGACGTTGCGATGTTACATTTCGTAGTTCTAGGCATTGGTTTCCTCCATATAACCTCAAGGGCTTGACATCTCACTGTCCACTGCTGGACTAAGGTGCCTTATAGAGCTTGTGCCGCAAACCAATGTGAGGAGTGCGTGAAAGCTTTATCCACCAGCTCCCGTATATCGCCCTGTTTCCCCTGAAATAGAAATATGTTCCTCCATTTCCATAATTCCCACAACAGCCAGAGGATCATGTTTCTAATCTCCTCCGGAACCCACTTGTCTTGCTTTACCGTCAGCAAATGTTCCCAGTTCCCCACCAAATCCGAGTCAGAGAAGCCCCTAGAAGGCAGAGGAATATTAGCAACGCCACATGCTTGTCTAGCAACCGCACATGAGAACAGCATATGACATATTGTCTCCTCCTGGTGACCACATATTGAGCATCTGGTGTCTACAATTAATCCA
>NC_025688.1:4082675-4094647 GCF_000633955.1 Camelina sativa | reverse complement strand
AAAAAAAAAAACAATGTAAAAGATAGTAATTTATTTGTTTTGTTTAAAAGATGATTATTGTGTTTTTCATTTTCATTTTATTTATTGGCTAAGCACCCCCAAGCTTGTATTTGTTTTCTCTCTTGACGGTACTTGTTATATAAGTTTTCTGGCCCTGGACTCTGTTAAACAAAATTAAAAGCAAAAGGCTCTGTAAATCAACTACGTTTTTCCAAAAACTTACATCTATGGTGCAATAACTTCTCTTAACAAAGCATTATCTAAAATTTATAGGATACTCTTGTCTTTCTTAATACTCCGAGTCCAGATAGTAATTAAATAAATAAAGAAGACACAACAGTCTAAAGTACAATTATTAGTTTTTATTTTGTTCACAGCTACCGACAGTTAATTCTGGAAAATGTACTAGTAAACTAGTTGAAGTATCTTGTTCAAGAAAGGTCCTAAACAGAAAAACATATGCAATTAACGAAAAAAAGAACTGTAACACATGTATCATGCATCGACCTACGCGACTCAGAAAATGACATATTAGCCCAAAATGACTAATTGGCCGAATATGACATAAGCCCAAACAACTGCTTATAATGGACAAAAAGTTCTTATTACAAATCCACAAGTGACACAGTAAGTCCAACTAAAGCCTTTCAAGAAACATGAGAAATTTGAAAAGGAAAAAAAAATTGTCCAACAACAATTTATATTATTGGAGCCAAAACGAATTAAGAAACATGTTTGAGTGTCAAAATTAAAAAAATACTACTACATTAAAGATAGAAATCACTCTATTCATTACTAATCAATTTTAACTTGGAATCTCATAATCTATGATACAATATTAATGACTTTAGAGTTTTTTTTTTTTTTGTCATCTAATAGAAACCAAGACTGGAAAAAGTACAAGGGTAAAATAAAAAAACCAACCACTACCTATACTTGATATTGAGGTCAATCAACCCTCCAAGTGAAACAGGTAACAACAATAAAACCTACCACACATACCACTCAGCAAGTTAACCTTCATAGTCTTTGCGTAGTTGATCTTGCAGCCATGAAGAGCCTCCCAAAGATAAATACGACTGGAGCCTCCCCTCTCGTGTTACACTCTTGGCAATAGCCACTGCCACTTTATTCGCCGAGCTTAGCACATGGTGGCATTCCCAATAATCAAAACTCGACAATATCAGATGTATATCTTGCAGCAGCGAATCAAACCGCGGCCATTCCTTAGGGTTGTTTATGGCTGCAACACCTGCAGCATTATCCATTACCAGTTCAACCCGAGTGATATGCAGAATCTGCATCGCTTCCAGAGCCCACAGAAAACACCGAAGACCTGCCAATATTTCCATTTTGGATCTCTCAAAAGCAGTTCGTGCATGATGGAGAACCTGGCCTTGATTATCGCGAGTAATCCACGCACCACCAACCATTGGGGAGCTCTTCCCCCAAGACGTTGCGATGTTACATTTCGTAGTTCTAGGCATTGGTTTCCTCCATATAACCTCAAGGGCTTGACATCTCACTGTCCACTGCTGGACTAAGGTGCCTTATAGAGCTTGTGCCGCAAACCAATGTGAGGAGTGCGTGAAAGCTTTATCCACCAGCTCCCGTATATCGCCCTGTTTCCCCTGAAATAGAAATATGTTCCTCCATTTCCATAATTCCCACAACAGCCAGAGGATCATGTTTCTAATCTCCTCCGGAACCCACTTGTCTTGCTTTACCGTCAGCAAATGTTCCCAGTTCCCCACCAAATCCGAGTCAGAGAAGCCCCTAGAAGGCAGAGGAATATTAGCAACGCCACATGCTTGTCTAGCAACCGCACATGAGAACAGCATATGACATATTGTCTCCTCCTGGTGACCACATATTGAGCATCTGGTGTCTACAATTAATCCATGTGAGGCAAGCCTTTCTGAAACAGTTAGATCACCTGATAGCATTCTCCAGAGGAAAGTTCGAATCTTTGGTACCGTCTGCAGTTTCCACACCTTCGCTTTCATACTTGTAAGCTTGATCCTATCTTCCGAGCGAGGCTCAGAGATTGAAGGTAGGGTCCGAAGCAACCAGTATCCAATTTTAACAGAATAAGCACCAGAAGGCATATAGGGCCATATGTAACGATTTCTCTTTGTTGCTGCAATTTTCATCGCAAGAATCTGTTTAGCATCATCAGGTGGAAACAACGCAGTTATCTTCTTTATGTCCCATTGACCATCCACTTGGCTATGCAGCTCCACCACCTTCAGGTTGACATTGAAGAAGGTGTCCATCCGGTACGGGGCTCTAGGATGTTTATCAAAGATCCATTTCTCTTTCCAGACGAAAGTATCCATACCATTCCCTATCATCTTCATCAGACCCTGCTTCAAGAGGTTATGACCATGTAGTATACTTCTCCATGCATAATAAGGCCTTGAACCAGACCCGCACTCCATGATAGTTGATTTTCGAAAGTAGCGGCTTTTGTAGAAACGAGAAACTAGAGATTCCGGGTTGTTGAGGATTCTCCAAGCTTGCTTGGCAAGGAGTGCTTGATTAAAATCTCCCAAATCTTTAAAACCCAAACCACCATCTGCTTTAGATTTACACATCTCAGACCAAGCCACCCAACTAATTTTCCTATTCCCCTGACAACTATTCCACCGAAAATCACGCATGGCACTTGTGAGTTTCCTGTAGAGATGTTTACTAAGTCGAAAACAAGACATTGCGTATACTAGGAGTGCCAACGCTATCGACTTAAGTAGAATCTCTTTTCCCCCTAAGGAGAGAGTCTTTGCAAACCACCCCTGTAGTCTCTTCTTGAGTTTATCGCCAATCAAAGCCAAAAGAGCCTGTTTTGAGCCAATGAAACACTCTGGCAATCCCAGATAATTACCTTCTCCCCCCTCTGTTGTAATCCCTAGGGTTTGTTTGATCATCAGCTTACTTGATACAAGCGTCTTACTTCCAAAGGTAACTGCAGACTTCTCAAAGTTAATTTGTTGTCCTGATGCCTCACCATATAACTGTAGGCATGCCAGGAGTTCTTCACATTCCTCCTTGGTGGCACGACAGACCAATAAGCTATTATCAGCAAATAGTAAGTATTGGACAATCAGACAAGAATCATTGAAACTGAACCCAGTAAGACGCCCCTAGGATCTCCTCCTTTCCATGACATGGATCAATGCCTCAGCACACAAGATAAACATAAATGGGGAAAGAGGATCTCCCTGTCGGATTCCTCGCTCTGGTGTAACAAAGCCGAAAGGGCTCCCATTGATGAGCACTGAATATGTGACAGAGCATACACACATCATTATCCACTGAATCCATCTCGTGGCAAACCCCATACGAATGAGAAGATGTTCCAGAAATTCCCATTCAACTCTGTCGTATGCCTTTGACATATCCGTCTTAATCGCTACAAAACCTGAATTGAACTTAGCATGCGTACGCAGAGCGTGAACCATCTCATGGGCAATCAATATATTGTCAGATATTTGTCTTCCAGAGACGAACGCACCTTGTGTCTCAGAGACCAGAGTCGGAAGACATTTCTTGAGCCTTGTGCATAAGACCTTAGAAACGATTTTGTAGAGGACTGAGCACAAGCTGATTGGCCTCATATCCCTCATTTGGTTGGCATTGTCCTTCTTGGGAGTGAGACAGATTTGAGTATGATTCCAGTCCTGTGGGAAAACACCATCCTCAAAGAAATATTGAATCTCCTTAACGATATCATCACCCACTATTGACCAATACCGACGAAAGAAGGCACCAATCCACCCATCAGCACCCGGAGCACTATCTCCCTTGATATTAAACGCCGCTTGCTTAATCTCCTGCGCAGTCACCGGAGCCGCCAGTTGTTGGTTCATCCCATCTGATACCCTCAGTGCCATACCCTTTAAAAGTTCCTCAAAGTTACCAGGGCTAAAGGTTTTGAACAACTCAGTGAAGTACTCCACAGCAATGTTACCTTTAGAGCCCTCCTCAAAACATTCAAAACCGTGTTTGTCAACTAAGGAGTTGAGTCGATTCTTCAGTCTCTTATATTGTACGCTCCTATGAAAGAAGGTTGTATCTTTATCACCTGCTTAAGCCAGGATTCTCGACTCTTAGACCTCCAATACGTTTCCTCCTCTCTAAAAGCAACTGTGAGTGCCCATTTAAGTTGACGCAGTCATTAGAAATTAGGGAACTGCTTAGTAGCCTCCTCTTCCAAGTCCCTGCGCAGCAACTGAATTTGCGTGGCAGAGTTAGTAGGATGAGTCCTCTTCCATCTGGACAGAGCCTTCCTACACCGAGCTAGTCCCCTTAACACAGATTTACTCTGATTCGCCCCTTCCAAAGCCCACTGCTCACGTATTATCTCAGTTGTTTCCGGCTTACTGATCCATCGCTTATCAAAGATGAACCTTCTTCTGAACTTTGTATCATCGCCAACTAGTCTTGTGATTATCGGACGGTGGTCAGATCCCATTAGTTCTAAATATTCTGTATTAGCCCTTGGGAATAGAGTGAACCAACCACTGTTTCCAAAGCTTCCATCCAGCCGACATTGAACCCACACATTATCTCTCTGTGCACCCCACGAGAGACTATTACCACAACTCGGGATTTCTATGATCCGACTACTTCTTGCCATGGTTCTGAAAGGATAGAAGGAGCTCTCTGGACGCCGTGGGCCTCCCAATTTCTCAGAATTATCCATTATCTCGTTGAAGTCGCCGGTAAGTAACCATGGATCATCTCTCTGTATACCAATTCGTGTAATGCGTTCCCATACAACCTCTCTCATTCGAACAGGATCCCCATAGACAAATGTTATATAAAAAACCGTGGAACCCTGAAAAATCCTTGTATCAATCACCTTTGAGTCAGATTGTAAGACTTCAACCAGTACATGTCTTTCCTGAAAAGAGCTAAGCCACCACTCAGCCCAACAGGGTCGACAATATGTACGTTATCATAGCCCAACCACTCTTTCACCCCCATAACATGATCACTGGAGTTTTTAGTCTCCAAGAGGAACAGAAAGTCCGGATAATGCTCACGACACATCTCCTTCAGACGTCAAACTGCCGAGGTGCTCCCCATGCCTTGGCAGTTCCAACTGATTACACTCTTTGAGAACTGGGTGGTTTCTGGAAAACACCCGAACCCGACTTATCAGCAACAAACATCACATTACCACGCATACGTGCACCCTCCACACTCGGCCTAAGTACAACATCCCTCTGCTCAGGGCTTTGTTGAAATGCCACCGGAACAGTCTTTAAAACCTTAGATGAGACTTCATCATCCTCTACGGCTTTCCTTTTGGTAGTAGGACCAAACAACTGCTCCTTAAACACCTCCTGCGAGGAACTAATGGAATTAGTGCTCGACATAGCCCCCTTTTTCTTTGATTTAAGTTTCCAAGAAGAGGTCTTTTTCTGAGTCTATTTTTTACCACCACTGAGCGTCTCTTTGATACCAGCTAAAAGCCCCATGTGGAACCCTGTAGAACCAGCCTGTTCCATCGTCATGATCTTACTACTCGCTATCACAGTTGCATCATTGTTGTTATGACCTCCCTCCATTCCAGTATCACCAGCCGTAGGACACATATGTTGCGTAGGATCCTCCACCAGGGCCTGCGGGTATCCAAAAACCAGACCTTTCCCTTTACTAAGATCCGGAGTTAGCGTAGGAGGGGCTTCTAGACGAAGCATTGCATTCTAATCACGAGCATTTGAGGAGATAGAGTCTAAAGTTGCTCGGAGTTCTTGTTCTCTCTGATCCGCCAATGCAGGGTTCCCTGATTGCAGAAACTTCTTCATCTCAGCAAGGACTTCAAGCACCACCACATTAGACTGAAGAGGTTCAGCTGTAGCCATTGGTTGTTTCAGTAAAGGCAATATTGTATCAGCAAGTTCCTTGGGAAATCGGTTATCCCTAGTCGAACCCCTCCACGATCTCTCTATATCAGACGCCTGCCCTCTACTGTCGCGTTGCAGGAAGGGACAACGCTGCTTATCATGTGTAAGCCTGAGGCCATGAAAGCAGGACTTACGGACTCTCTCATACTCTATGTTTACCAATGAGAAACCACCTTTAGGTAACTAGACCGACTTTGTTTTGACCAAAGGATTCGCAACATCAAAAATCACCTTAACTCGGACAAAATCATTGTACTGAGATCTATCCAGATCAAAGGCTATCTCTTTCACATAGCCAATTCGCCCCGCAACCGTCTCAATAGTCTTGAGGGTAAGGTAATTGACCGGGATGTTGCTTATTCTAACCCAGATCGGGAATGTCCCTAGAAAGTTTGCCAGTGGAGATTCAACCCATCTCTCCAAGATTAGCCCCCACTCATCAAACGTCCAGAAACCGGTTCTCAAAACCCTTTCCAAATCACTCTCTAGTTGAAAGATGGACCGGAAAGTGTCGTGGGATAGAGAAATACCTCGAACTCTCTCATAGACTCCCCAAACTCGTGGCATCTTCATAATCATCTTTGCCATCTTCTGACAGTCCGGGTTGAGCAGTCTCCCCAACAGGCTCAGTTTGCACTCAACCGCCACACTGAAGTCGCCGTCCTCTGTCAGGATAATCGGAGTGTTATCTGCTATCGACATCGAACTCATCGCTAGGTTTAGATTCGCTTCCATGACCAGTAGAAATAATCCAATCTTTGTTTGTGAGAGGCCCAGAGAACACAAAGCTCTTAATATCCGCGACGGCCTGAAAGAAAACCCTAATTTTCTAAAGTGAAATCTGAGAATATTGTGAAAATATTCGTTCAATATTCATCGAAACTGAAAGATTTTGTAAATTTTTTGGTATTCCAAGAGGATCGCACCCCATAATTGCCTTTTTCCGGCTAAGAAATAATTCCTCCGGCTGTATAACCCATCTTCTAGGGTTAGGGTTAGATGAAAGATTCTCACAGAGACCGAGGGTCGTGAGCTCAAAACCATCTTTAAAATGATTGACTTTAGAGTCTTGTAACAAATATAACCGATCCTAAAATCAGCGAAATTCCATCAGAGATGAATAAATAATTATTTCACTAGAGTATGTTAGGATTTCACATACTATGTAAAAAACGAACACAAATTTATATAACAGATTATTCTACTTGCTAACAATTAATTTTTACAGTTAAAAATTCTTAAAATTTAACAGTACGGCCATAACCATCGTTTTTTATTGTGATTTTAACAAACGAATTATATGATAGAATACACGACTCTTCAAAATTTCGATTGTTATTCTAGAGTTCAAAAAATCTCAGCTATATTATACTAGATATATGTATATAATCTTCTTTTTTTATATATGGGCAGACACATTTACAGTTACTTTGATAATTTTATGTCGAAACTTGTTTCCTTTGGCCGATAGTCTTAAATGATTTTTTTTTAGAGCACTGATATATAATATTCAATGATATATTTTACAACGTTAGAGATAGCATCGTACCATATCTTATGCAATTAATAGCTACGAAGAATATTTCGTATTAAGAAATTTGGTCTAATGGTGGATTCGGTCAAGATGATAGTAGTGCTTTTAGATTAAGAGTTAAAATTTAGTGACATACCAGAGTTTTATAGATTATAGTTTATAGATTAGAAAGTTGTAAACATGTATAATGTATCCTGTTTGAGTTAACTTGTCTATAAAAACTATTTTTCTTAGTGAACAAGACAATTAATTGCAACATGTTAAGTTGTATAATGAATTATGAATATGATATGTAATTCGAAGACGTAAAATCAGTGGAGTAACCAAGAGGTGGTGAGCTAGTTATTCCTTTTTTGGTGGAAGAGTCGCTTTGTTGGTCTACACCAGATATCGATTCTCTCCAAACGCAGAATTACTCAGCTTTATCACTTTAGCTATATGAGTATGAATCCATTGCTTATGGCCCATTTGTATATTTGGGAGGACCCTACCCGTGAGATAACCTCTACTTAAAGAGATTAGTCTCGGACCCCTCTATAGATCTGGGGATTTACTCTCTCAATTAAAAAAAAATGAGTGGAGTAAGCATGGCGTCATGATTATCAAAGCCCTAAAAGAGCACCCACTGCCCGCGATAATGTTCACAAATCGTAACCAAACTTTTTTTCTATTTAAGAATTTATCACTTTAAAAACCTTAAAATATTAAGAAAGTGCAAACACACTCATACATGTGTGTATATAATATATATGTAAAGGGGTGACATAAGAAGGCTACAAATGGCCACAAATGTGAAAAAAGGAAACGCAAAGGGACCAGAGACAACCCATGCGTGTGACCACAAAGTGATGCTTACTTATTTCTTCTATGCTTACACATTTTTATTTATAATCCAAAAATTGCACAATAATATCACAAACACACATGGGCAAGCACTTCCATATACAAGAAGACTAATATATTATATATTTCATATTTGCTTCCATAAGACCTACCTCATCACACGTCACCGTTTCATATTTGCAATATTGCATCTTTATATTCATTTTGGAAAACAACCTTTCCAACATTTCGTGCACTAATAATGTTTGAATTGTCTACATTTCTTCGGATCATAGACCAAACACAATTATGTTCATGCCTTATTATTATGGATCATGAATGAAATATTAATATGGTGTTTAAACGCGGATACTGGTAAACATCTAATGATTAAGTTTTGGTTAAATTAACTTAGTTACGTATTACTAATTAATATTATCTTTATTTATGTCACCATGACTTATTTTCCAAAAAATCTTCAGTCATATGGTAATTATATTACTAAAGTTATTTGTAACCGTTTGGTTTTGTTTCATTTAAACATAATAATAATGATGGATGTCAGCTACCTAGCGAATGTGTAGTTAACTAGTCATACTCGTATTAATTAAACATATAAAACCAGCATAGTGGGGCATGTTATACATTAATTCATACATTTCATGATGTTCTATGCCACCACTTCACTTAGATTAGGTTTTCATACCCCAAAATGATATGAAAGTTGAGGCCTATATTCGTAAAATTTGGTCAAAAAGAAACTTTGATATAATACTACAAAACCTGCGTGTCATTGATTTTTAATGAGTAATTAACCAAGTAATGATATTCTACTAGTTACCTGATCGATATAAGAGAATTTTATAATTCTTTTTATTGTTGTAAACTAGTACTATATATAGATGCATGCATGTCGAATGTCCCAGAAATCAGTTTGTACTCCAATTTTGTTTATTAATTAAAAATTACCGCAAAAAATAATGTCACTTTGTTTTTCTCTAGTTGTGTCACTTAGCTTGTGCTCTGCTTATATTACATTAATCTTGCAAAAATTAAAAACTCTTAGCTAGAGAGATTTGTTAGGGTAGTCTTGTGGCTTCCTCTGGTACAAGAGTTCGACCTTACTTCCAATCATGGGATATAAATATTGGCCAGTAATCACACACGCACAAAATTACATGAAACCTAAAACCGGAAGAACACTTTAATTTTGTAATGAATCATGAAATATTTCACACATGCTTGAAGGTCCTTGAACCTATATAAGTATGTATGTATGTTTTTACACATACATATGTAATATTGTCAACAACAACAAAAAAAAAACATACATACATACGTAATGATGTGGTCGTGAAGACCTTTGCACAAATCTGTTGTGTGTAGTCACATATTCACGTGTAAAAGGACAACCTCTGGTTATGTACATATATATATATATATAATCGTCACACATAAATATAAATGCATATATATACATGACAACTGATAGTAACTCAACTGGTTGTTGAAAGTGTAAAGCGTCAGTAGATATTTGAATTTAGGTTCAATTGGTATGGTGCATGGTTGGCATATTGTTGACATGTAGATTAAGGTCTGATCATGGTTACAAGCTTGTAACTTAATTTCCTACTTATCAAACAAAAAAAAGTGTAGATATGTTTATGTTTTAATTTCCATGCTAACAGGTCAATATTACAAGACTAACCCCTGCTTTAGAAATCGCTAGGCGCTATTCGGACGGTCGGGATGGGCCTAGCGCATAGCAAGAAATTCAGAGATTAAACGGAGATTAATCGGGAACTAGTTTTAGGGTTATTTTATTAAATTAATAATAAAATAAATTATATAGTATTAACTAGATGTATAATTCTGTTTATGTTAAAAGAAAAAAATATTAAATAAAATATAAAACTATAATATTGTCTTTAAAATTACGATAAACACATAAAGCGTAATTTAAAAAAAAAATTATGATTTTCATTAAAAGTTTGTACATTAGTTATTCTAAAATATCATAATTTCTTAATTTAAATGTCTAAATAACAAAAAGAAAATATGTATGATTTATATTTTGCTCCAAAAATAATTGATATATACAAAATTAATCGAAAAATAATCGGATTAAACCGGTTATAATCAAATTAGACAAGTATAATTGCATAATCGATACTAGGTGGGAATTAGTCATTAATCAAGGCGGAGAGGGTGAGCCTAACTATTTTATGGGGTGTAATCGGTTCTAGACGGAAATTTTAAAAAACGGAAACTAACTAATATATATGAACCATATTTTTTTTTCAGCGGATTATATACTCTTATGGAATTGAAAATAGCAACACAACCCCAATTTTAAATTTCCATTGGTTATGACTCATTGCAATTTGTAAGTGAAGGATCATAACTCTCAAGTTTTATAATTTTTCATTTCATTTCATGATTTTTTAAAAAAGTTGTTAAAAAAAATTGCGGTAAAATTACAATATTTTCTAATATGAGTTTATATCACTTCATAATTTTTTAATACCAATTTTACTATACACTTAAGTTTCATTCAGTTTCGCTGATTTTATTTGCTAGACAATTGTTTTTAATCACACTATATAGTTATCCCTATAGTTAAAGCGTAAGTAACTAACTGGTTTTGTTTCAAATGAGCCATGCTTGTCAAGATGAAAATGATTTTAGCTTTTTCAAAGGCCTTTTGAACATGAAATACTGACTTTATTTTAAAGGTAATGATTATAGGTTTCTTCCAACAATGGTTTCCTATCATATGATTCTTCACCATAAAATTATTAACATTTTATGGACCAACAGTTACGCACATACTCGCTCAAGGGCATGGTCTCGTGACATTATAATAGTATAATAGTTGCAAAAAAATGTGTTTTTGTTATATAGTATTGGGTACCGTGAAACGTTATCAGGTTATGTCCATAGTCATTAGAAACTAGTATAGTAGTATTATTACTGCTGCTTTTGATATGATGTTTATCACTTTTTTCAGTGTATAAAATATGACTTCATGATATATTTTACCTTTCGTATACTTGATTTTGATGCATTGTGTTCATTACTTCATTCTTTTCGTGTATACTAATTTAGTTAAGTCTTCTAGGTAAGTTAGTTAAATCTAGTACACTGTATAGGTAAATTGTTTATTTCGAACAGTTTGTTTGTTGTTATTTAAATGGCGCTGAACATGTTTTGGTAGCAATCCGTCTTGTATTTTAATTAATTCTCTTTGAAAAAAAATTAATCAAACCATAAATAATCAGGAAAAGAATCTTGGATAATAAAGTCCTTTCTTAGTCGAGTGAATTTCTCAAATTTAGGGTTAAATTTATTATAATACTTTAAAATATAGGTTTTGGACTGAAAATAGATGAAACTATCCAATCAATTACCAAGCTAACCTTTAGTATAATTTAAAGTAACATAATTGCACAAATTTAATCAAAATGTATATATGAGATTGTAAAATCGATTGTTAAAATGTCTTTTCATTAGGACCTATGTAAAAGTTTTCGAGAAAAGAATAATAGCGAGGTTTGTTTCAAGTTTCAACAAGAAAAAACAGAAAAGAATCATGTATAAAAATCAATCAAGTACTGATAAAATAGAAGTATTATTGGAAACAAACAAGAAGAGGAGTAAATTCAAAGACAAAATGATTTAGAATTCTTGGAGAAGGAAAA
>NC_025688.1:4052876-4076246 GCF_000633955.1 Camelina sativa | reverse complement strand
AGGTTTGTTTCAAGTTTCAACAAGAAAAAACAGAAAAGAATCATGTATAAAAATCAATCAAGTACTGATAAAATAGAAGTATTATTGGAAACAAACAAGAAGAGGAGTAAATTCAAAGACAAAATGATTTAGAATTCTTGGAGAAGGAAAAAGAAGAAGACAGCGTGGAGAAAGAGCCCAGAATGTTGAACGTCGTGTGGGCTTCACTCTGCACCACCACCCCAAAACCCTAGTTCATACCCTATCCTATTTTCTTACTAGTATAATTTATACAAAAAAAAAATTCTCATTTTCCTCTATTAATAATATTACTATCTGTTTTGGTCCGGGATTAGTTTTTGATAATACGTGTGACAGCCAAAGACTTGAACTCGAATCATAAAGAATTTTAGTATCCTATTATATACTAGTTTTTTCCACTCCTTTTCCATTTATACTATGAAATAAGTCTTTCTATTTAGTATTTGATAAACTGGCTGATGGTAAACTTGTAATAGGTTCCCACTTCCCACCCAAAAATAAAAAGAAAACTTGTAGTAGGTTGAACTATTTTTATTAACTCATTTTAGGATTTGAATAATATTTAGTATGATTATAGCAAATAATATACAACCAAAGATATATTCAGATCATAATCGGAGATATTCTTTGGATATGTATGGTAGACTAAAAAAAAGAGAGAATCTCTTCAGTGCACTTGAGACAAATCTAAAACATAGAAAATCTTTTGATTAGATTAAAAACAAGATTAAAGAAGGAACGAAAAAACAAGAAAGTGGGTTTGGCTATATAAGAAACGAGTGCGATTATTAATGATTAAAAGTAAAAGTCTTTTTGGTCTCTGGTCGGTAGACAATCCGTGTGTCCTGTGGTCAGTGTTTGTTTTTTTAAATATTCTTTTAGTTTAATTTTTCGAGTTTTTTTGTATAATTATTTTACTTTCCACTGAATAAACAAAAAACACTAAGCAGCCAAATGAAATTCTTTTAACGCGTTGTTTCAGAACCTGATGAAAAAACAATACTCATGACCTCTTTCTTCTTCCCCTTTAAATGCATGCATGTCAAATTATTTTGTTTTTACAAAACTCCTTTAATCACTGCCTTATATAGTCGTGACATAACTTGTAAATTTCCATATATTTTTTAGAGTGGAAAAGCTTTTGGTTACCATGTTTAGATGAGGTTTAACCCGAGAGAAAAAAAGATAATTAAACCCTTTATGTTGAAGAAAAAAACACCTTTTGATTTAGTAAATGTTTAATATATTTCTTGCTTATGTAATTTTTGTTTACAATTTTTAGACATCAACTCCTATTTTCACAAGTTGGCACTTGAGACAAAACAAAAAATTAAAAGATTTCTTAGACAATATTTTTGGGTCCTGATCATGCTCAAATGCCAAAAAAAAAATATAAGTAAACATGAGTGTGTCTATTTGACCATTCTAACTTCTAGAAAAATTTCAAATGAAATAATTTTGTCAACTATATGTTTGTCTATGAAGCTGACCACAATCATCTTGCTAAAATCATGATTTTCTTTCTACCAGTTTTTAGTCAATGCCTCATGACAGAATTTTCTACTATTGCATAATATTCTTGATCGCATTTCGTTAATCATACTAATTTAATTCGGAAATAACTCTATAACGCTCTTCAACTGTTAAATCGTAATTTTTATTATATACTGTAGTAGTTTGTAGTTAGCACTTAGCACTAATCAGAAAGGTTGTGTGACGTGGTATTCCTCGTTTTCAAACTGCAAAAACTTTTCTCGTAAACACGATTAAATTATATGTGGGAAAAGGAACCAAAATTCTTCAAATAACAATTAGAAAAGTGCACACATTCATTAACATTAAATCTATATAACTAAGAACACAAATAAATAATAATTGTTCATAGGAAGCGAAATCCATCAAAAAAAATCTACACGATGATGACAGCTCCCCATTTAGAAGTCGTAAAAGAAAAGCAAAGAAGATGCGCTGCCCTTACAGTTTCATTTTTTTTGGTTATATATTCATGATAGATACCCACAAAAAAAAAAAAAAATCGTGGTCCCAAAGAAACATATACTGTAATTGATAACATTTAAATAAAAAGATCCCGTAAATGAAAGAATTTGAAAATTTTCTATAACTAATACTATAAAGAGGAAGAAACTAATTTAATTACAAATCTTTGATTAGCAAAAAAAAAACCATTAAGAGTACGTTCTGTAATAGATTGAGGTTACATAAAATGTTGCTATTAAATTTTGATTAGTTGATGTAAACGCGTATTTCTCCAATATGCATTTTTATCGAAGATAATGGCGGTCTGATTGTACAAACCGGTGAAAAGGTTTTTTTTTTAAACTGAATTAATTTATTTGGAAAGAAATAAAAAATATTAAAATAAAAAAATCATTTTTCTTTGTTTAAAATTTACGGAGGACAAATTATATAGCACTATATATAAACATGTGTATCCATTATCAAATGGGATGTTTGTGACCTTTTGTCTCTTCTTCTATAATTCTCTTTCTCTTTTCCAAAAACAAAAAAACAAAAAAGATGTATGCAATGAAAGAAGAAGATTGTCTTCAAACATTTCACAACTTACAAGACTACCAAGACCAGTTTCTTCTTCATCACCATCCTCAGATCCTCCCTTGGTCGTCATCATCTTTACCTTCTTTTGACCCGAACCATTTCCCATCTAACCCGACCCGTTATTCTGACCCGGTTCACTGCTTTAGCAGAAGAGCTTCTGCGTCTTCTTCTTCCTTTGACTATAACGACAGTTTCGTCTCTCCTCCTCCTTCCATGGAGCATCATCAGAACCATCTGAGGATTCTGTCCGAAGCTCTTGGACCCATCATGCGTCGGGGCTCGTCCTTTGGGTTCGATGGTGAGATCATGGGAAAATTGAGTGCACAAGAAGTCATGGATGCTAAGGCTTTAGCTGCTTCAAAGAGTCATAGTGAAGCTGAGAGAAGAAGACGAGAGCGAATCAACACTCATCTTGCTAAGTTGCGTAGTATTTTACCAAACACAACCAAAGTAAGTTGTCATAAATTTATACTCTTCCCCTTTCACGTCTCTTATCTTTTGAGATTTAAGTATGTTTTTCGAAAAATTTATACTAAATAATTAAATTATTTAATGGTACTTCCGAAACTTATCTCTAATCAGTTATAATTAGTTAATAGTGATTGTACAATTTTCAAAACTGATAAGTGCCTCAACACGATATATTTATATGTTTTTTTTGTGTGGTTATCGATCATATATATATACATATATGTATGTGGTAGTGTGGTACTATTGTCATTTGTTTTTTTTTTCATTTTTATTTATCTTTTTCTAAAACTATGAAAAACCTTAATTAAATTGGTATGATACTTCCAAATTTATCTTTCTTCCACTATTATCGTTTACTAATTGTACTTTTCTATTTTGAAAATAACAAATGCTTCAAATCGATATTTCTGGTATGTAAGTATAGCTCATAGATGTGGTATTTTAATTTGTAGTTATTATCATTATGAAGAAGCACAAACAAATTTACTCCTACATGTTTATGATTCGTTTCTCTTTTATACAGACGGACAAAGCTTCGTTGCTAGCGGAAGTGATCCAACACATGAAGGAGCTAAAACGACAGACATCACTTATCACGGACACGTGTCAAGTCCCCACAGAGTCCGACGATCTGACCGTGGATTCGGCTTACAACGACGAAGATGGAAACTTGGTGATAAGAGCTTCCTTTTGCTGCCAAGACAGGACTGACCTCATGCATGACGTCATTAATGCCTTGAAGTCTCTTCGCCTTCGAACTCTCAAAGCTGAGATCGCAACCGTAGGTGGTCGTGTCAAGAACGTCTTGTTCTTGAGCCGAGAAGACGATGAAGAGGATCATGATTCATATCGTAGAAACTTTGATGGTGACGATATGGAAGGTTATGATGCAGAGAGGATGATGAATGATCGTGTGAGTTCGATAGAAGAAGCGTTAAAGGCGGTTATAGAGAAGTGTGTCCATAATAATGATGAAAGCAATGATAACAATAACTTGGAGAAGTCATCTTCAGGGAGTATTAAGAGACAAAGGACTAGTAAGATGGTAAATCGATGTTACAATTAGTTAATCCCTCTCCATAAAATTATTATTAATTAGATTGTCAAGTCATTATTAATTAATTAGGGTTTAGTTAATTAGACTTGCAAAATGGAATTATGGGTTGGTGGTTTTAATATTTTAGTAGTATCTTTTTGGGTGTCTTTTTTAATATTTGGTCTGGGTTTCTTCTTCTATGTTTTTTTTAATCTATGAAGAACCCTTTGTTTAGGGTTTTATAGTAATGGGTTTGGTTTATATATTGTACTATCATTAAGACATCAATTTTCTCGTCTTGATTAATATAGGAAATGTAAAAAGTTTGGGTTTGTATTAATTAATGAAGGAGTGGAATCAAGAAGTTATTTTATGATCATATAGTATGTAGAGTTTTCACTCTCGCATATCATCCATTGTTAAAAACGAAAAACAATTATTTATGTCGAAGTCAGTTTTAAATGTGCATGGGTAAAAATCGTCTATATCGTAGTCGTATCTTTGCTAGTTCTGATACGTATAAAAAACGCTCGTAATAACTTTTTTTTTTCTCTCCATCTATATACCGTACAAATATATAGTTAATTAATGCGATATTTCCTAGAATAGATTGAGGTAGAGAATTTATTTTTTTTGCAAAACGAGGTAGAGGTAGAGAGTAGAGAATTTATGTGATGGAGGATTTGTAAGTTATGACAAGTGAAATCGATTGAGAGGAGTAGATCGAATCTTTTTCGTGGGAAGTGAGAACTTAGATCTTTGTTCTATTTATAGAAACTTAGTTTTGGGATCTCTTGCAATATTGTCTCTTTCGCCGTTACTGACCTACGTTATTTATTATTATTACAGAGACAATTGATGATAATACCACAAGCAGATTACGTCAGATATGATATCGTCGTCACTTTTGTATCTATAGTTTTTTTTTCTTCTAATTTAGTCACTATCCGAAATTCGACGTACAAGTACTACAACAAAAGAAAAACTATTTTGTAACCATGGATCTTACATGTTATTTTAACTTGGTTCAAACACTTCAAACCGAACTGAAATAACCGAGAACCGATTTTAATTTTATAAAGCTGTCGATCGGTTTATCCCTAAGAACCGAACCTAAACCGAACACCTAAAATTTCGGTTCGGCTCGGTTCGGTTTTTTGTCCCAGGGGAAAAAATGACACAAAATACAGTTACGAATTTGTTAAAGCAACCCGTTAATGAGTATTTTATAGGCCAGAGTGAACCAACTCGTAGACCCAAATTTGGCCCAACAAATGCAGTATTCAATATTTGTGTTTCGTGGTGACGTGCTTTTTATTTTGACACATGGGCTGATGTTGAAGCCCAATGTTAGAAAAAAATTTAAACAACTAAAAAGTGGCCTATACAGGGATCGAACCTGTGACCTTCGCGTTATTAGCACGACGCTCTAACCAACTGAGCTAATAGGCCAATTTGCTACATACCTTTCTTTAAACTATAAGTACTTATTAGTTTAGAAAGAAGGATTTAAAATTGTTCGACTTAGAAATAGAAGATAATAAAACTGAGGATTAAGTTTTTATAAAGAACTTCACAGAAAGTAATAAAATTGTCCGTGTGATGTCTATATATATAAGATGAGAAAACCACGTGGGATGTACAGATTAGAAGAACAAAATATGAAATGTACTTGGAGAGAAGTCCATAAGTGTGTTGAAGTACATAGAAGTGAATATATATAAGTATGTGGACCAATAATGTCGAATCTTTTTCAAACATATATAAAAAATAATATCACAAACAATGCACGAGGCCGAAGACCAAAAACACTTTAGCTAGTTGGAATTTCTGATTATTAGTTGGAGCCACCATATATAAGACGATTTGTTCATTATTCGGAAAAACTTGGTTTAAAAATACATCATGCGACAAAGATACACTGGTATGATAAAATGAATTAGCAGAATCATTAATGGAACAAAAAACTTCACTTAATCTTCTTTCAGTTATAAGTTTTTCATTAGCCTTAATTATGGCATAAAACAATTATTTATCCAAAAAATTATGGAATCAATGAATCATGAACTTTTACGATTAGTGAAATCCTACCGAATTAAGAATGAAGAATCGTTTTGGAATACTTGTGAAGCTTTTTTCATAGATAGTGCAACATGGAATAAAATGTTTCAGAATGAAGATACTGAGAGTTCTTGTAACAATTCTAAAATTGGAAAATAAAAACAATTGACAAATGTTACATAGGAATGTTTAGTTTTATTGGGTAATGTAAAATAAGCCATTAAATAGAAACTCAATGATGTGAACATCAATAAATAAAATTTGGATCCAGATGTGAGAAAGTGACATTAGAAGAGGACGACGGTTGTGGCCACGACGGCGACGGTGGTAGGACCGCCGCACGTGGTCGAGCCTATCTACTTGTCTTTTTGACCGTTCAACTTCTTTTGTATCGACCCTCTATAACTTTGTGCATCAAGATTTTCTTACTGCACATAGATATTTTTCTTACTGCACATAGATTTTTTTCTTACTGGTCATAGATTCTACAAAATTCTCCAACGACGAATAATAATAGATAGATGTACAGACTCAATATCAGATTCTAGTGACCATGGCAACTAACATGATGAAAAAAGGTAGGATTAACAAAAATAATGTATTGAGCCAGGTTTCGTAGTTATGTGATAATTGTTTCTTTTTTTTTTGTTAACTTTATTACCAAAATGTTTTATTTGCATGAGTGAGTGAAAAAAACTGGTGGTTAAACAATCAAGCATCTCAGTCCAGTACTCCAATTAATCTGGTATAAAGCTCTAGCCCATGTGGCTTCCACTCATTATTGACAATACTTTTAAAGATCTTTATAGGAGTTTTCTACCATGCAATTTCTTGATATTTAGTTGAGAAGATCTCTTAGTTTATAAATATCTGAAAACGTGTGTGGTTTAAGCTTTATGAAACTCTATCATTCATCAAAGAAGAAAAACACACACATATATATATACATGACAAAATAAGTTATAAGGTGGTAGTGTAGATGAGTACCGAAAACATATGGGCTGCATAGTTAAAGTAGGCCGACAACAGAATCGACAATGATGC
Organism: Camelina sativa; assembly: GCF_000633955.1. NCBI lineage: Eukaryota > Viridiplantae > Streptophyta > Magnoliopsida > Brassicales > Brassicaceae > Camelina > Camelina sativa. Next base: position 4,069,036 of record NC_025688.1, on the reverse strand, counting down.
AGATTCAGTTTCTTCTCACCTGACATTTTGACCCCATTTTTTCTCCTTTCTTCATCACCAATCTATAGCTAATTTTCGTGAATAATTCAATGTTTTTGGCAGCAATTCATTTAGTATTTTAATGATAATATTTTGTGGTTGAAGCTGTTGAGACAGTCCATGATTATTTACTATCTCTCATTCAAAAACCTTTGTTACTTCAAAATTCAAATCTTCACTTAACATTCTTGCTAATTTTTAGTTCGAGCGTTCGAGTCATCACAAATTTATTTGATCAAGAATTAGGGGTGAGCATTTCGGTTTAAGTTCTGGTTCGGCCATAATATGCTCACAAGCTTAGTAATTTGTTGTTGTCTTTACCATATTGACGCCATTAAAAAGAATAATTCATTTTTATTTGGTTTTATTAATAGAATAATTTTGACGTGACAGCATACAATACTTGTCTTTCCAATATCATAAATAATTTTGCACCTAATGGTCACGTCAGATTTAAATCAAGAGGGACCGATCAATAATTTTGATATTGTGTCCCTTGATTTATATCTCTAGTCATTGAAACATTGATTAGTTTAATTTTATAATTCATTAGAAACTAAACACATACATACATCACCATAATACTAAAAAGTCTTGATATGAGTCCAACGAACTAAACTAATCAAATAACCAAAGAATATTTAATTAGAGTCATAATTAGAAAGTAGAGATTATCCCATACGTGGAGCACCAACATGACATATGATAACACAAGTAACCAAAGAATATTTAATTTTCAATTTTTAAGTTATCATCAAATCAATTTAGCTAATCATTTGAACTAGGAAGAGGTTAGTTGAATTGACTAAAAAAATTGGGAGTTCTGTTCATGCATTAAAAATAGTGTTATTCAAACTTATACCTCTCTCATAATAATCTTTGTATACTTAACATTTGTAATTAGGTTTTATGAACCGAGACTTATTAGTAACGGAGAAGTAAATTTTATGCATTCATGTACTTGTTTTTTTTTGACAAACAAATCTTGCTTTCATTCAATCAACAAGGCAAAGGGTTACAGAGGTTAAGAGTTTTCCGAAGCAAAGCTTGGTACAACAATAAGAAGCACAATGAAAAGATAGATAAATAACAACATATCCAAGAAATATTGGAGGCTTGGGTAATAACGCACCAAACCACAAGCTAACTCAAGGGAAGTTGATGCCATATTCAAGCACAAAGCAGGAACAAGGGAGATAGTCCTTATCAGCTGACAGTGGGACGTTGAGAGGATTTCCAAAACCGAGAGGCAAGATGGGTTGGTCTGCTCATTGGCAAGGAGGAGGGTGATTGGAGGTTGAAAGTCGGGTATAGCTTGTGTGAAGAGGTTCCGGTAACCACCACTCCATGGAGATGGGGTCATAATGCCGCTTATCTTCAGACTTTTGCAGGGGAGAACAAATTTCCTGGTTGTTTTGATGTGCGCTTGACAATGCTCGAGACACAAGGAAGATGTAGGGAGAAGGTTAGGAAGGCTTCGGTAACCTCCTCTCTTTGGAGAGGATGTCATAATGCCGAACTTCCTAGGTCTTCCGGTTTCAGGACAAAATATTAACGCTTGAGAGGGTTCAGGAAACATGGAAAACAAAGAGGATAGATCAAAGAGATTCCGGTAACCTTCGCTCCGTAGAGACGAGGCCATAATGTCGGTCCTCTTTAACCTTTCACAATCAAAGATAATGACCCTAGATAGTTCTAATGGCAGGGTTCGCAAGCATACTTTGTAACCACAGAGCAACCATGATTGATTAGGTTCAAATTGCAGTCCATGGATCATGGATCGACACAAAGGTATACTATGGGTAGACAAAGAAAGATTTGGAACAGACCTAGGTTTTTGAGGCTCAAGATTTGGGTCACGGTTCATCGTCAATCTCTTACACGATTCTGGCGTCAAAATAGAGCTCCTATCCAAACTCGGCCAAGTAAAACACTTGGTGAGGGGATCTAAATCCGAAGAGCAGAGAGGTGTTGGGGTTGACTTCGATGGGAGTCCGTGAGAGAGACGAGATACAAAAGTATCAATGAGTTCTGGGGTCTCAGATTCGGCGACGGATGGCTGGAAACTCGAGAGAAACGACTCACCGAGTAAGCCCACTGGATGAGACGGAGGGGGAAGGAGAGGATGAAGTTGAAGCGTGGCCGAAGTAGCTGAAAGGAGCTTCGATGAACCTCTGGTGGATTCATCGTAGAAACAGGTCGAGAACAATCTTAGATAGCAACAGAGAACACGAGAACGGAGAAGCAGTTTCCCAGCACCGCCGATCGGAGTCGACGCCGTCGGAAGAAGATGTCTCGAAGATTGTGCTAAAGAGAAACGAGCGGCTAGGGCGAACTAATTATAATATTTCTCTTTTTTTTCTTCTTTTCTTCTCATTGCATTCATGTAATTGTTAATGAGATAGATTACTTGCTTACTCAAGAGTCAAGACCAAAGCTGAAGCTGGTTTCTTGATTAATATATATATATATATATATATATATATATATATATATAACTGGTTGAATAGTTGTCATTGATGTATGTGTTGCTACACCCTTCTTAAAACACAATTTGAAATTGGAAATTCTAGTGGATGTTACGAATCGTTAGCCATGCTTACCATTTTCTTATAGTTTATTATTTTTCCAGTAAATAACCTTTTATTTGGATTCATGCAGTTTCACATATTAGAAGACGAAAATATTAAATAAACCATATACAAGCTCGTAAACTAGGAAACCAATTAGTAAATTAAGCAATAAGTTAAGAAGAACTAATCTTGGTTAGATTATGTGTGAGATATATATATATATAGTCGAATTTACACAGGGAACTATGGAACTAAGGCAAAAGCCATTACAAAATTTATCCCAAATTTTTATTCGTATATTTACAAATATACCCTCCAAAAACTAAAAACCCACCCATGTTCGTATATCGAAAGTGTTAACATTTCATCCCCTAAGATTGACTATCGGCAAGCAAAACCCAAACCGGTTTCTTCCTCTTTCATATCTTCTTGCAATCATCAGTTTGATCCGGTTAAGCTTCAAAGTATCACCACTTGAATCAACCAAGATCAATCTTGCCAACATAGGAGCATCACAACACATCGTTTGATGATGTAAAGCTTAGCTCTTTGCTCTCTAAGAACACCTCCAAGACCTCTGCTACTCGAAACTCTTCTCTTCAAAACTCCCATCTTCGGTGTAAATAGAGATTTTCTTTAAGGGTTCTTCTTTGATGGTTTTAGAGTTTTAGTTGTGAAGATAAGAGAAAGTGATTAATTGAGATGAGCAAAGAATGGTTCTTTTATAGAAGAAGAAGAGAGTTGTGTANGGACAAACAAGTCGAAGTCGCGCGTGGAAGTGCACCCCAAGTCACCCGACACTGTCTCTCACCATCCACTTGTGTTAAATGTCACACATCACTTTCAATGTTTTAAGATAGACAGATTACAATTAAGCGTGTTTATATTGGTATTGCCGTCATTTGTGCTAGGATTTGAATTGTAAAATTGATTTACAAGAAAAAAGATTAAACCATAAATAAAAGGGTCTAAATAAAAAGACATATGTAATTTATAGTGATACATTTCTAAATGTGAGGGTTATTGGTTACATAACTTTTTGGAAGTTTACAATTTATTCCTTTATTTTCACCATACAACGACAAACGAATTAGACGCTCAATAACAAATAAATGAGAACAATTACGAATTTAGGATAAACAAATACATGTTGATCAACATGAATTGATTTTATTGAAATCTATCATCACTTCTTCACCTCATCACCAAAACCTAATGCTCCACAACTCATAAATATTTATTAGTAGAATTTAAATCTGGTAAAAATGCACGTGTGACTTGTGAATTTAAAAAAAAAAATCAATTTCAAGATATCACCTTTCTTATTGGGTTGTCCACAAAATGACAATATAATAAAACATTTAACGATTATATAATTGTTTTTAAATGTTTTTATTCCTATATATATATATATATTTTTATATTTTCGATGATTCTACGGTTTTTACTACAAAAAGGTATTGTTTATTGACTTTTCAAAAAAGTTATATTTCTTACAAGTTAATTTTTATGCAATATTGTGAATCTCGAATACGTATCTACATTAGGTTTGAACATGAATCGGATAAGCCAGTTATAGTGTTCATATTTTATGCGGTCACAAGCCGCGAACATGTATGCCCCTCTTTGTTCCCTCTTTTATTTTCAACCAAATATTTTGAGACCTTTAATTATAATAGATTTGCAAGAATACAAAATATTAAAGCTCATAAATTAATTATTCATATATATATATATTAAATTTAAAATATGTGTCAAACCTTGGTTAATTATAAATTGAATTGAAATATGGAATCAAATTTGAAGTTTTAATTTAATTTGGACAAAACGGATCAAATTACTAGTAGTCAGCTAAATATTTGATTATTTGTACATATTCGATTATACAAGCTTATGAAATGTAATAATATATAGTTGATTGGTTTATTTGAAAATATTATATTCAATAATTTTATCATTTTGGTACTTTGTTTGGACTTTGGACCGTATGAATTTAAAGAATATAACTTTTGAATAATAATTTGTTTTTGTGTTGGATCCACGTCAGAACAGTTAGACCTTCCATTCGAGTTGAACATATGGTGCCTTGTCGATGTGGCAATGATGATTTTGGAAGATGATGACAACATGGTTTGTAGATACTACTAGCTTAAAGCCAAAAAGTAGGTGCTATTAAATATAATGTGATGATATTTTTGGGTATATATTATCAAATTCTTCTTATTCAAAAAGAGGAGTTTCTTGAAAAAGCATTTAGGATTTGGAAACACTAATTAGAAAGCCTATGAAAGAAAAAAGTAGCAAAGCCTAACTAAACAAAAGAGAAACATCAAACGAAAGAGAAACAAAAGAGAGAGAGAAACATCGAATCTAAATGTGGCTAATGCATTGGCTTTGACTACATAAGAATTATTTAGCTTTGAAGGCCTTGAAGATGCCTTGACTTAGCTTAACACATCTGGGTCTTTCAGCCCATGAGTTGTTTATTGGGCCGCATATGGGCTGCGGTTTGTGTTATATATGTTTTACCTTGCTCGGCAAGTATTGTGTAGGGTTTCCTAGCTATTGAGTGGTGTATATAAACATTGTAACGCTGTTGATCAATAAACACATATATTCTCTTAATTCTACATGGTATCAGAGTAAAATTCTGAAACCTAAATCTTTCGTTTCTCAAATTTTTTTTTTCGGATTAGTTGATCATTGTATTTTTTCTTCTTTCAAGTCTCGTGTGGAGATCTTTTTGTTTTATTATTGTTGTTTGGTGTCTCTGTTTTTTTTAACTTCAACGTTATGGCTGCACAAGGGACACAATCTATTACGCAAACCGGAGCTCTCGCCGCCATCGATTCAACCGGCAGAGAAATCACGGTGATGGCTTCGTACTCTACGTCTTCAACGGACAACCCTGGCGCTATGATTTCAGCTGTTACGTTAACCAGTGACAACTACAATGAATGGGCTTCGTGCAAAGAAGAAGACTGGTTTTATTGACGGTTCCTTGAAGAGACCCGGAGCAGATAACTCTGATTTATAATCATGCACTTCGGTAAACTCCATGGTCGTTGGTTAGTTACGTACGTCGATCAAACCTCGTGTACGCTCCACCGTTTCGTATCTCACTAGTGCTCGTGATCTTTGGGAGAATTTGCGCAAACGCTTCTCGGTTGGGTATAAAGTTCGTGTTAATCATCTCCGTTCTCAAATAGCTCTTTGTCGCCAAGAGGGACAGTCCGTGATTGATTATTACGGTTGCAGCTTTGTGGGATGAGTTATACACATACAAACCTCTCCCGATGTGTTCTTGTGATGGTTGTACTTGTGGCGTTTACACAAGCATTGCCACCGAGAGAGAAGAGAAGAAAGTGAATCAGTTTGTCATGGGTCTTGACAAAACTCGGTTTGCGAATGTGATTCATTCGATTATTGAGGCTGATCCTTATCCAGCTTTGGATCAAGCTTATTCGCGAGTCATCTGTGAAGAACAAAGAATCTTGGCGGCTCGATCTCGTGAACAACAGCAAGATGCTGTTGGTTTTGTTGCTCGACGCGATTCTCTTTCCTCTGCCCCGATCAGTGGAGATCAACATGTGGAATCTTCAGGTTGGGAGCGTAGTTTGCTCTGTTCTCATTGTGGTCGCACTGGCCATGAAAAGGCGTTTTGTTGGCAATTGGTTGGATATCCGTAGTGGTATACTGAACGTAACGTTTGGAACAGCGGTAACATTTGGAACAGCGGTCGCGGTTCTCCTGCAGGTCGAGGTCGTGGCAGAGGAGCTGGGCGTGGACGTGGTCAAGCCGTTGCTGTCTATACTACTAGTCCTAATGTCACACTCTCTGATTTTTCTCCTGAAAATTGGAAAGCTCTTTCCTTGGTTGCTCTTGAAAAGATAAAAAGCAACCCCGTTAAGCTCTCTAGTAAGATTCCTGGTGATGTGGTCATTGATACAAGAGCCTCTCATCACATGACTGGAAATATTTCTCTTCTTACTGATTTGGTTGACACACCATCTTGCTCGGTTGGGTTTACTGATGGTAGTGTTACGTTTTCAAATCGTAAATGCATTATTCATCTCACGGATCTTGTGTCCTTCTTGGATGTTCTTATGTCCCCAACTTAAACTGTTCCTTAATATCGGTTTCAAAGATTCTCAAGCAAATGAATAATTGTTTTGCGTTATTTACCGATACTCTTTGTGTTTTATAGGACCGTTTAACGAGGACTCTAATTGGAACCGGTGAAGAACGTAATGGGGTCTACTATTTAACGGATGTGGCAACTACTAATGTGACTCGTGTGGCGGCTTCGGTTGATCATACTTTGTGGCATCAGCGATTAGGTCATCTGGCGTTTTTTGTTTTTTCTTCATTATCCGTTTTTCTGGTGTTTCAAATTGTACTAGTCCTAGTCCTTGTGACGTTTGTTATCGGGCTAAGCAAACTCGTGATGTTTTTTATGATAGTATCAATAAGAAAACGGAGTGTTTTGAATTAATCCGTGTTGATGTTTGGGAGTCATTTGATGGTTTATTTATAGTTATCAATTCATTATTATGTAATTTTTGTTTTTGATATAAACTATGTATGTTGTGGTATTTTTATGTTAAACTGTTATCGTATCTGTTTGTAATCAACTATCCGTTTCCGCAAACACATTTGTGCGTTGAAAACTTGAAACCAATTAAGTTATAGGGAGATTCCATATGACAAAACAAGAACGAAAACATATAAGAAAATAAAGAGTTAACATTAAAAACTTCAAATGCACTTAGTATTGGACTTTTTAAATATAAAGTTAAAACCTAGCCCATTAACACCGCCATAGCTTAGCCCATTTAGTCAGCCTTAATTTAGTTGTAGCTTTCAAATTCTTGTATGATGATGATGCTTACGCATGTCAATTAGGACTAAAGCCCGCGGGCTGGCCCGACTCGGCCCTAAAAAACAGTAGGTTTGGGCTTAAATATACATGTCCAGAAAAATTGGCCTTTCGGGCCTAGCTCGTTTGGGCAATAGGGTTTTTCGGGCTTAGCCCGACCGGGCTCGGACCAGCCCGAAAAACCCTTAAACAAAAATATTTGTACCTTTTTGTTAACATTTTTGTTTGATTATAATATTTGATTAATAATTTATTGTAAATAAAGTTGTAAACTCTAATCCTAGTTTTCATATTTACTTAATTACCATACCTAATACTTTTAAAATTTTTATCTATGATGTTTTATATGAATTATATATTGGTTTATTTGGTTAAAGTATCAAAATTTTATTTTATTTTTAAAGTTTTCTATTAAATTAAGTTGGTTGTAGTGAATATAGATGAGTTATTATTTTTTTGATTGATTTGTTTTATAGTACACCTTCAAACACTATTTTTTAAGGCTTATAAGTTTGAATTTTTGATCGGTAAGATAATCCCAAAAAAGCCCGAAAAGTCCTGTAGCCCTATTAGGACCGGGGTCGGGCTTTTAAATATAGGCTCGGAAATATTTCGGACCGGGCCGATACATATACAAACTTTACGGGTTTTGGACCGGACCGGGCCGGACCAGCCCGATTGACACCCCTAATGATGCTGGCTCGAAAGTTCCAACGCTTTACAAAAAGAGATGCATTGCTATGAATTATGATCGATGGGCACATCTAAAAATTGTAATCTCCCTAATACTCACTAAAATAACTATATAAATTGTAAACCATTTATACATTTGTTCTTTATGTAAAAATGTAAAAGAGTACTATATATGAACAAAACGGGGCTTGCAAACATGCATGTGAACCGAGGATAAGAGGCAAGAGGCTTTTATAGATATATAACATGCAATCATAGTAAAGAATCGTTGTGGTATATATGCTCGAATCGATATGTTACTTTAATGTGTTAGTCTGGACTTCAGTTTGAATAAAAGGATATGTTTTTTTATTAAAGGCTACTTCGGATATACATAGTTGATCGATGTGTGTTATTCTACAAAAGTTTAACGATTCAAGTAGAATAAAGGCTGAAAGATTCTCCACGCATTAAGACTGACGACATATACGTAATTTGGTTATAAGTATATACAGTATGTTGAGGCAGGCAGGTAAACGTTGAGAAGAGTTTACTATAGTTGTTGTTTATTTTTTTGCATGATGATCATCATAATAACTAAACCAACTTATTCTAGTTAAATGGTTAAAGAGGTTTTCCTAAAATTTGAATGATTTAGAGGTTGGGTTTCTTTAGATTCCAAGATTTAGTTTGGTTAGGTCTGTAATTTGTTCAGTTATTAAAAAGAATTGATGTGAAGATTAGTTTCCAAAGCCTAATGTAATCTTGAGTCTGAATCCTCTAAATGTATCACCATTTCTTTGATTTAGAGAAAACCCTTATAATCTGAAGTTTCATTAAACTGTCAGTTGATACCTCATGTTAGTTAATTAACCGCGATTTGTAGTAATGAAATAATGCAAACAATACGTTTAAGCTTAAAGCAAGTCAATGGCGTAACACATTTTGATGTCTTTAGAAGTTCTAAAACATGTCGGTCCATTTGTATAGTGAGCTCGTTGACTTGGTTGACCTTGAACTAGCACTTTATCATGTGGTGACGCAACTGCGTTCGTCATTACAACACAAAAAATTCCCTAAAGATATATCTACAATAAGGAAAAAGTAATTATATGCATATGCAAGTTGCTAAGTTAAATCAAATTCGTTCATGGGGTGTCATGTCGACAACGTGAATGTACTTACTACAAATACTCAAATACAGTATTAATTAATAATATTTAATACATTATTCTTATACATTATTTATTGTAGAAAACTCAGGTCCACTAACCATGGAAACACATTTATTAACAAATATACACATATTGAAAAGAATGATAAATTTTTGGCAACAATATACATCAATCTGCACAAATGAACAAACAAATTGTTAGAAAATTAAGTAAACTTTATTACTTTCTGATAACAATGTAGCTCTTTAGAGCATGATTACTGGACATTTCTTTCTGGGTTTCTTTTGTATTTGGCCCTAAATAAATAATAAAAAAACCTATAAATGGGTTTATGAAGCCGAAAATCGTTGTTGTCGGAAGCATTTCGACCAACCTCTTAAGAAAGATACGTGGCATCTCATAAGTGGTTGGTACGTAAATATAAAACCAGGTTTTTTTTTTCTCATTTCTTTTTCTCTTTCTTCCCGACTGTCTCTCTCTCTTCTCTCTCGTTTCTGAAGGCGAGAGAAGATGCGATTCTTGATGAAATCGAAGAAATTAATGGATTCACGTCGAGTCCATTGAATTTTCCGGCGTAAACTGGTTGTTTGTTGGTTACCCGGAGGCGATGGCTTCCAGATCGGCAAAACCGTTAGATCTGACAACGACGGCGGCTGTTTCTGGTGGGACAACGACGGCGGCTGTTTCTGATGGTGCCCTGAAGCTAACGGCGAGGTCCAAACCCTAACGAATCGGAGGGAGAAGGTTCGTTTCTCATGTCTGATTGATTGCATGTTTTTCTTTTAGCTTCGTGTGGTCTTTAATTTTTAGGGTTTCGGATTAATCCGATTAGAGTATCGATTAGGACGTAGCTAGAGTGTTATTGTTACTTTCTCTTCCTCTTCTAATTGTGTTGATTCGTTGTCACTGCAGGGAAACGATGATTGCTAAAAACGTAGCTACAATGTTTGATGTATGTCCAAGTCTCATTCAGCAAAAAACATAGCCATCGCAAAGTCACGAGAGAGATCCAAAACAAGTCAGAGGTATAAAACGGTAAAAATCAACCCAAACTATTTGTAAAACGTTTTTTCATACCTGATCTATGATAACCTGCATTTATCTACCTAAACTGACTAAAAATTAAAATTTTCTACCTCAACTTTATAAAATTTAGTAAATTTCAACATTTTCGTAAACAACGTTATTACGCATTTAACGGTGCTGAATCACATGCCAACGAGGCGACCACATGGCATATAAAGGATAAATAAAATAAAAACAAAATGTGGCCCGCAAGATTCGAACCTGCATAAGCCGAGTCAATCAAATTAGTTCTTAATCACTAGGACACATCGAAATAACGAAATTATACGAACAACGATGTTATATATAGTGCTTGCTTCCGTCTCTCTTTTTCTTATTCCCAAAAAAATACAGACATTAAAGGCTTCACCACAATCTCCTCATATGAATTATCAATGTTCCCAAATCAAAAGATTAAATCCTACAGATTAAATTGAATCAAAGGAAACTAAGACTAATCCCCAGAAATTAATTTTGATTCCAATATTCGTAGAGCTAATACCCTATAAAAACGCCAATTTTCAAGAAACTGATAAATATATGAATTTGAGAAACTTCTGTTGTTAATTAAGGGAATAGAGAATCACTGATAACGAAGGGCTGATTAAGAGCAGAAAAAAATGAATTACTCAAACGGAAGTGAGAAAGAGAAGAGACAGATGACTTAGACGGAGAAGAGAGAAGACCGTCGAGGCTCAGACCAGATGTGCCTATATACGAATGACAATATATTATATTGTTTTCCTTATTAACATAAAAAATCAATGTATCCGAGTGGTTAAGGTTCGAATCCCAATAGCAGCTTTATTTATTTGTTTTGATTTGAACCACTAAAACGACATCGTGTTGCTATCCCCATATGCCACGTGGTCACCTCGTTGGCGTGTGACTCATCACTGTTAAATGGCCAAATGACGTCGTTTACAGAAATGTTAAAATTTATTAAATTTTATGAAGTTGAGGTAGAAATTTTAAATTTTTAGTCGGTTCAGGTAGATAAATGGAAGGTATCATAAATCATGTATGAAAAAGTGTTCTGCAAATAGTCTGGGTTGATTTTTGCCATTTTCCCAATCGATTTTGATTTACAAGACGTTTGTTATTCTTACTTAAGGGTAGAATATTTTAGTTTTATCTTTTGTATAAGTAATTGTGTGATTAATATTGACTCTTTTGTCATGTTTTGTGCGAGATTAAATGGTAAAGAGTGGTATTCATGAAGTAGACACAATGGTTGGATTCTCTTATTTGAAAGGTATGGAATCCGATTCTTTCAAATGTTGTTGTTAGATTTTGTTTGAGTTTCTGTGTTGGGATGAGTTTGTCTGTTAGATTTTGTTTGAGTTTATATGCTTGAAGTGTTATGTTTGTCTTTGTGTTATAGTTTGTGAGCTACATATTTAGTAGTAGAGTGATGAACCATTGTTGTTGTATTTGATTGTTTGAATGTTTGATGTTTTGTATAAATAATTGTGTGAAAAGGTTTGGTCTTATTGCTTTCATAACTGATGAACCGTGTGTTGTTGTTTTATTTCCTCAAGTGTTTAAGTCTTTTTCGAGACCTGTTTGTCTTTTAAATTTCTAAAGTGTTTAAGTGTTGATTAATTGTTTGACTTTGTGTATGTGATTAAAATTTTATCTAGTGTTGATGTTTTATTTGATCTTGCGGTTGTGTTAAAAATGTTTCAAAACCTATATGCATTGTCTTTGTCTTTGTGTTAAACCCGTTTGTCTTTTATATTTCCTAAAGTGTTTAAGTCTTCATCAATTGTTTGAGTCGATTCAGTCATTGATGATTGCTTTTTGTTTGTTGGTTGTATTAAATACGGTTAGTACTTGGTTAGGGAGATACTTGTCAAGTCAGTCATTGATGAATGCTTCAACATCAAACTTATTGTTTGATGTTGTAGGGTTTGTAGGTTGTTTTAATGTGATAAATGTGTGGTTGTTGTAGTGTAGGTAAAAACTTAAATTTGAAAACCTAAATCTACTTGGTTTTAAAGTAAACTTCACCTTACCAACTAACCTAAACCATTAACAATTCTCTCCAAACCCTTTTCCTTTTACATCAGCTTTCACTAACACAAGCAATGGATCCTAGAAACCTTAATCGTTTTCCACAAACATGTTTTGTTGATCTTATGAATTCTCAAAAAGACAACAACGGTTCAGATAATCCGATTCTACCAAATACATCCTCTTCTCAGCCTGTCCACTTTAACTCTACCTTCTCTTCTCAGCCTGTCCACTTTAACTCTACCTTCTCTTCATTTCCTATAGACTCTTCTCATTTTTATTACCTTATCAACCGATTCTTCTTATCATCATATCTTCTTATCATCATTTCATCTTGTTAAATATTAAAACCCATTTCCATTAACACATACCTATTTCTATTACAAAAACAAATTTCCATAAACCTTGCAACAAAAAACCATCTCCAATACTATAAGCCTTCCAACAAACTCAAATTGTCAAAAATGTCTAATTGGAGTTCCGATCAAGAAGTTGATGAAATTGTAGAGGAGGTAGTTGATAGTATAGTGGAGGAGATCCAATACAACTACACTCACCCGGAAATACCACCAACTCCAATAATCCGAAGAGTGCACATTAATAGAGACCGCGAAGAAGGCCACACTCGGTTGTGGAATGATTATTTTAGTGAGAATCCGACTTACACTAACGCGATGTTCCGTCGTCGCTTTAGAATGAACAAACCATTGTTCATTCGTATTGTTAGTAGAGAATGGAGTCCCATACTTTAGACAAAGGCGAGATGCTACTGGAAGGCTCGGTCTTTCTGCACTTCAAAAATGTACACCAGCTATTCGTATGATGGCGTACGGATGTTTGGTAGATGCGGTGGATGAATATTTACGACTCGCTGAAACAACCGCCCACAAATGTCTTCTACATTTTGTTGAGGGAGTTATAAATCTGTTTGGCGACGAGTATCTCAAAAGACCTACAGCGGAAGACCTCCAACGATTACTGAATATTGGAGAACATCGCGGTTTTCCTGAAATGGTAGGGAGCATAGATTGTATGCATTGGGAGTGGAAGAATTGTCCCACTGCATGGAAAGGACAATATTCACGTGGATCTGGTAAACCGAGTATCGTACTAGAGGTTATGGCATCACAATATTTTATGGATTTGGCACGCATTTTTTTGACTACCAGGTTCGTTAAATGATATCAATGTCTTGGACCGTTCCCCGGTGTTTGATGATATCCTAGAGGGCCGAGCTCCGAGAGTTACATACGTTGTCAATGGACGGCAATACAATATGGTGTACTACCTCACTGACGGTATCTATCCCAAATGGGCAACTTTCATCCAATCCATTACACTTCCACGTGGTCGAAAAGCAAAACTCTTTGCTGAATGGCAAGAAGGATGTCGTAAAGATGTAGAGCGTGTATTTGGAGTCTTGCAAGCTCGATTTGCAATCGTGAAGAATCCCACACTTTTTTGGGATAAAAGAAAAATAGGGAAAATAATGAGAGCATCTATCATCCTGCATAACATGATAGTGGAAGACAAACGACATGACTATAATTTCTACAATCCAACGGAATTCCATCACAGAGAAGGAAGCGGAACTTCTCATGTCAATTTATCATATTCTACAGATATACCAATAAATCTACATAATATGATGGGCATTCGAAATGAGGTTCATAATATACAAATGCATGATCTTTTGGAAAAAGACTTGATTGAGCATATCTGGCAAAAATTTGGTGCAACCGCACAATAAATCTTATTCCAAATTCTGTTTATTATGTTTAATGTTTCAAATTTTATAAAATTTGTTTACTATTCCGAATTTTGTAAAATATGTTTAATATTATAAAATTTGTAAAATTTTATTATTTTCTATTTTATATAATATAATAATTTAAATAATTGTTTTGTTATTTTAGATAATTAAAATTTGATAACTAATAAACACAAATTAAAAAATTATTATTTAAATGCTTGATCAACTATTTTTAGGATTCTTTAGTAATGGGGTAATTTTGCTTAAATTCTTTTAAAGTTGTTTTACTTAATTTATTATTAATTAATTAAAATTGTTTTACATAATTTATTATTAATTATATAATTAATTAATATGAAAGTAATTATGGAAGGTTGCTCCATTAATGATGGTTTTAGAAATCAGCTTCTCAACCAATCGCAACAGATTTGTATGGGGAAATTTGGTCCCATGAGTTCGACCAATTATTATTATTATTATTTTTTTCTTTCTTTGTATTGAAACTAAGTCAACAAAAGCAACTTGGAGTGATAACACGAGGAACTAGTCACTAACTAATTGTTTAATTTATAAAGTGTAACGAGCTCTTGTAATGAATTAGTCATCAAATAATAGATTAGGTTATTCTATAATCATTTTTTTTTGATGACGTGATGACTACATCTGGTCCACAAGTGGCCCATGCTCAGATGATACTAGTTTCTATCCGCTGATATAGAATCTTGCAATATCCGTGACTTGATTGACAAGTTTAGTTATTAAATTCTAAACGTTAAGTATCACCTAATTAGCCGATGTTGTATTTAGGCTATTAGCGAAGTTGGGCTATTTTCAGGTTCAATGTTCAAGACCGTTCCTTCGCTTATTCTTTTACTGTTTGAATTTTTTCTATTTTTTTATACCCAAGATCAATGTAAATTATGCTGCGTTGCAGATGATGCGTTGCAGATGACCTTATATGCACAATTAACGCTGCCACACCTTTTATAGATAAATGTAATAATGTATGATGTCATTGGCACCGCAACATTGTAAACCATTTTCATTCCACTATTCTTTGAACCTTTTTCTATTAAATCAAAACAAAAATAAACTTCCGAAAACTCATCGTAGTTTATTAATACATCTAGTAAAGACTCAAGAGTAACATTTTTTTTCCTTTATACTGGATCGTAAAAACAAGTAAAAAAGCTAATCCGGCTTAGTTTCCAAAAAAAAAAAGAAAATGCTCATTAAAATAGACTGGACTATCTTGATAAACATGCACAACCAAGTAAGATCCATGAATAGAATCGGAGGAGCTAAATTTTCAAGAAACAAAAAAAAAACTAAATATTAAAAATAAACAAATACAAAATATATTTCCAATAATTAAGTTGCATATTTCTCATTTTTGATTTTTATATATTGATGTCTTAATAGTTTCTTACGAAGGTTAATTATTCAATAGGAATGTAAGAAAGTAAGTTGAAGATATATTATACACGCTACATCTGTAAATAGTATTCAATCTATTTCGAAAACGTGTAGCTTATCTTCTTAGTAATCACCGTTATCTGCTTGACAAAAAAAAAAGAAAGTAATCACCGTTATCTAAACTAGCTCCAAGAAAAAAAAAGGTGTTACAGGTATATTATTTTCTTTTTAGTAGGTCTTATCCAAAATACTTCAAAGACACGACATACAAAGAACAACAATGCACGTATATACACTACGTTGATGTAACTTTGTAAGTATGTAATGAGAAATGAGATCAACCTTTGATATTCGTATTTGATCTGAGAAAAATGAGACGAATTAAGAATACGATCGATCGCCAACAACATAGATGTGTGATTTGGGAGTATATAGTACAATATTAGTATTTTTTATAATACTTAAAAATCAGATACACAATACTTCAAAAAAAAATCAGATACACAATAACACAATAAGTATTAGATTTTAGGATATTATGCGGCTGCCGACAGCAGAAACGTTGGAGGGGG